>NW_022604735.1:0-30380 GCF_008692095.1 Etheostoma spectabile
CGCATTCACACTGCCTTGTTTGTGAACAGTGTCAGAGCCAAGCTGTTTCCTCCTCCTCATGCCCTCATAGCTGTTGTTGTTATATTCTGATCTTTCTCTCCACTTGAAGGCTGACCAGCAGTAAACTTTATCTTCTGATCAACATGTATGTTATTGTGGATCAGCTGGACTGTTTTCTGCCTTCCTCAGAACCCTTACCATTTAGGGACCAGAATCGGTGCCTGAACCCGTTCTTTTAAAATATATTTTTTAAATGTATATGTTTAAATAAAAAAAGGGAGCACAACAAGACAGCCAGCAACATTTAAGAACAGCTTGTTTTTCTATATGGTCCAAATTAAATGTAAAAAAAATATGTAATAAATTTCTCCAGTAAATTGCTGTTAAACGACAAAAAACAACCACTAGATGGAAAAAGGCAGCCCTGGTGTTTCAGTAGCACCAAAATGAGGCCCCAAAATCCCCGTTACTATTCGGTCCGACCGGGTTTAGGTACCGGTGCGTACTAGCACCGGGTTTCGGTACCCAACCCTAACCACAATGTACCCACCGTGGGAAGGAGAAGGCCCAAAGGAGAAACATTAAGACGTTTAAAGATGTTTTGGTTGGAAACGTAGACATATTTGAAACTTTTTGATTTTGTAAAAACCCTTCTCATCTCTAGAAACATGGCTGACAGAAAGTCAATGTATTTTTATTTTAGGAAAAACATTTTTGTCACCCTTATATAGTGGTTTAGAAATATTTGTGTAAATTGGTCCTCTCATCATTACCAACAAACTAGAAGTTGGCCATTTTTAATTGTTCGCTCAAGTTATTGTTTTGTAGTTAAAATAAAAGAAATTAAACAAGGCCTCATGATGATTTTGAGACTTGATATGGTGGATTTATCCTTCCTGACGTTTCTGTTTTAAACTCCTTGATAAGAGAACGTTTCCATCCACTAAAAGTGCTGAAAGACTCAGATTATTCTAAGTGTGGACAACATTATGGGATGGATCCCTACAGAGATAGACCTTTAGATAGAAAAATGAAGGTGATTTTCTTAATAAACCAAGTGATATAGCAAATTGTGTCAATGATTATTCGTAATAAATAATCTTAATAATACTACACAGTTACACAACACGGATTTGTCAAAAACATTGATAAATAAGATCCTGGAAAGTAAAAAATGTAGCTTCTGATGAATTGTAAAACACACCTGGTGTGGACTATCTTGAATATAAGTGGATTAAGCCAATAGTTTAAATCATTGTTCATACTATTGCTCATATAATTAATTGCTATGTGTTTTATGGAAAATATATGGAAGATATGTAAAGTTGTGCCAATACCAAATAATAAAGAAGATGCCTTTCTCTGGATCAAACAGTAGACCAATAAGCTTATTACCAATTCTCTGTAAAATAATGGAAATAATTGTTTATGAACAGATTCAGTTTTATTTTTTTAATAATAATTTAATTACAGTTTTTCAGCTTGCATACAGAGGAAACACTCAACAGCCACTGCCCTGACTCAGATGGTTGATGACTGGTTTAAGGATATGGACGAGAGGAAAATAATAGGTGTTGTGATGCTTGATTTTACTGCAGTATTGATATAATTGACCACAACTTACTGTTAAAAAATTGGAATATTATGGTTTTTCACAACCCGCATTATTATGGATGGAAAGTTATTTGACTGATAGGAGACAATTAGTTTACTTTATGGAAGTTTTTCAGGCTTGTGGAACATGGAGTTCCTCAAGGAAGTTGTCTTGGGCCACTCCTCTTCACAATCTTTACTAACGATTTACCATCTGTTTACTAAACTACAGAGAGAGCTACAGTCAGTGGTGGACTGGATCAGGAGTAACAAACTGATCTCAATGTATCTAAAACTACCATTTAGTGGTTGGAACTCATTTTTTTAATTTTCCAAACCGAAACTTGAACTCAGTATAGAGCAAACTTCTGTAGAGCAAAGAGAAGAGGCTAAACTTTTGGGTGTGATGATTGACGATAGATTGTGTTGGGACAAACATGTTCAAAAACTGGTAACTAAAATGGGCAACACCTTGTCAGTTATTAAAAGATGTGCTCGTTTGTTCCTAATCATTTTCCCCAGTTTTTTCTGTTGCGTGCAGTTGAAGCAGGATATTAAAAATAGCCTACATGCTCTATTACAATTTGAGCATGGGTTAATTTAAAATAAACTGGATTTTAATTACAGATTAAGATTGTAATAGATCCTGCCTTAAGGGCTCATCCTGGAGTGGAACCCGGGACCTCTCGCACCTAAAGCAAGAATCATACCGCTAGACCAACGAGCCATGCATGAACAACTTATTAGCAATTTTCCATCAAGGAAATGTGATCAGTCAGTGACTCGAAAGGCAATTGTTAAGTAGTTTGTTTGGCATGTAGTGTTTTATGGCTCCACTGCCAGATTGAGTTTTCGGATTATATTGGACGAAAAAGACTTTTGAAGCAAAACCTTTGACCAAAATTGGAACTTGAATTTTGGTAGAAAGGAAAGCAGCTTAAAAAGGAAATGCAGCTTGAATTTGTCACTGACTTGAAAGGCTATGGATCAGTTAAATTGGCATGGGGTCTTTTCACGGCTCCAATGACCGACTTCCAGAGATGGGAAGTAACGAAGTACAAATACTTCGTTACTGTACTCAAGTAGATTTTTCTGATATTTTTACTTTACTGTACTATTTATTTTTGTGGCGACTTTTTACTTCTACTCCTTACATTTTAACACAAATATCGGTACTTTCTACTCCTTACATTTTACAAAATTGGCTCGTTACTTTCGTTTTGTACAAGAGGTTGTCATGTCGGAAAATAGCGCGGACACGCGCCACACACCGCGAGCGGGTGCGCGCGCCACACGGAGAAAAAAGTGAGAGAAATGAAAAGGAGACAAGCTGTCCCGAGGCTAACTAGCTGATATTGTGTGTGTGCGTGTCTTTGAGAACTGTAAGTCGTATAACTCATGTTGTCAGTTCACTTAAGCCTGTTGTATTGGTCTATAGTTCTTCACATTTAAAGTAAGTTAGCTAGTGGTTTTGGTGTTTTCTTCACCTGTTAGCTGGGTTGCACGTTGATCTTAATGAAGCATCAACACTTTCACCAGCTTTATTCACATGAGTTTTTTTTTTACTGAACTTCAGATTCTGTAGTTCAATTGACTTTTGGATGGAAACTTAGCTAGAGAGAAGTCGTCTCCGTCTGTTTAACAGACACACCTGGGGCCAAGTTGGAAACCAGAATCAGTTTCAATCCAGTCCTAATCTAGTCCTCAACTTTAACATCATTTCACTGGAATTATTATTGTTTACGTCATCAATACCATATTCAATCTAAATGGATGGGAATACATCTACTGTACGTTGCATTTGACGCACAACTAAGACAACTCAACAGATTCAGCATTCTGCATTAGTTGATCTTAATGAAGCACCAACACTTTTACCAGCTTTATTCGCATGAGTTTTTTTTTTTTTGACCAAACTTCCGATACTGTAATTCAATTGACAAGTGGATGGAAACTTAGCTAGAGAGAAGTCGTCTCCGTCCGTGTTTTAACAGACACACCTGGGGTGAGGTTGGAAACCAGAATCAGCTTGAATCCAGTCCTAATCTAGTCCTCAACTTTCACATCATTTCACTGGAGTTATTGTTATTATTGTTTACGTCATCAATATTCAATATTTGAGCACATGCATACATGTAGATCATTTCCATGTTAGGGGGAAAGATTATAAATAAAAACTGGATCTGTGAATTCTCACAGAATCACAACTGAATTCATATCTTGCTAATGAGTCAGAATCTTATTAACCTGGAGTCCCAGTTTCTGTCATAATAATCATATATGTTATGTTTTAGGCCTATTGGCAGACATCCATTTAAAATGTAGCCTTTGCCATATAAAGATGTCCTCCATGTCCACTGAAGTTTCTCAGGTCTCTCTAGTAACATTTGAGTGCTCCAGGTAGCTTTGCATAAAAAATTTGCAAGGCTACTTTTACTTTTATACTTTAAGTAAATTTCCAAGCCTGTACTTTGCTACTTTTACTTGAGTAAAGAAGTTTAATCAGTACTTCCACTTTTACCGGAGTATTTTTTAACGCAAGTATCTGTACTTCTACTTAAGTACGGAAAGTGAGTACTTTTGCCATCTCTGCCGACTTCTATGCTAAGTGGTCTCATCCGGGACCTATCGGACCCAACGCGAGAATCATACCCATAGACCAACAAGTTGTTAATTTTTGACTATTATTTATACCATAGCAGTGCAAACATTTTGCCCAGGTTTGATTTCCAGTCACCGCCAGGTTTTGAAACCACATACAACATTAACATTACATATTTCACCCAGGTTTCAAGAAAGTAAAAAAAAATCTGACAAACTTCAGGGGATTCAGCTCAGTGGTCGAATGCATGCTTTGAATCTATAACGTTCAGTCCCTGGCATCTCCATCAGGTGTTATGGTCCAATCTGTAAAAGAGCTTTAGACCAGGGGTCTTCAACAGGGGGTCCGTGACCCCTAGGGGGGCCACGGAGGTACTGCACGGGGGTTGCGAAAATTTGGTTGATTAGACTTTTTTTATATTCCCCCCCCCCCCCCCCTGCAATTTTTCCACTAATTGAAATGTCTTTAAATACACATTAATGAATTCAACACACTGTAGTAAACAGATAATTGGAGGCAGAAGATGTCTTTCAGTCATCAGTGCACACATGGCACTATAGGACCAGTTTGATATAACACAATTTTATACAATATATATAATTAGGGGGTCTCAGCTCCATCTCGCCATCAGTTTGGGGGTCCTTGGCCTGGAAAACGTTGAAGACCCCTGCTTTAGACGATCTTACTCTGACGGATGAAATGAAATAATGCAACAAGTGTAACACAGGCAATAAAGTGGAAGATTAACTTAACAAGTGTCTGATGACTCTGTGCACTTAAACCATGTCCAGCTTTACGCAGCAACTGAGACGGATTTGAACAAATTTGTATAGCACAGTGTTGTGCATCCTTGCATGTATGGTACTTAATGCAAAAATCAGTCTCAATGCCCAGATGTGTTGCAAGATTTGCAGTCAACATTGTATTGCCCAGTGATGATGGTATAGTGGTGAGCATAGCTACCTCCCCCGCAATTGACCTTGGTTTTTTTCCCCAACCATTGCAGTTTATTTGTCAAGAAGTAACCAGAAAGGTTACTTGCACAACCCGATTTGATAAAATATTAGATCTCTGTTATGGTACAAATAAGGGATCATATCAATCAATCAAGCTGCCTCCACAAGGATCCACAGACACAGGCAGTGAACTACAGTTTGCACTTTGCCCGTGTCTGGTAACTACTAGTAACCAACTGAAAAGTTTATGAACATTTGTGCAAACAGGTATATCTCTGCTTTTCAGGTTGTCGTGGCCGAGTGGTTAAGGCGATGGACTAGAATTGGGGTCTCCCCTCGCAGGTTCAAATCCTGCTGACAACGAGAGATTCTTTCAAAGTGGTAGCAAACCGATGATACCTCACTGTTTACCAAATTACAGATGTGCCATTATGAACAAATTGTGTTACCTCATAGTTACTGGAAGACACCAGTCTCCACCAATGTATTTCTTTTCAGTCTGTGTTACAAGATTTGCAGTGATTGTCTAGCAGAAAGGCAACAGGTGTGTTACTTGTTACTTTTTTGACTATGATTTTGTACCATAGCAGTGCAATCATTTTGCCCATGATTGATTTCCAGTGTGTGTTGCATTTACAGGTTTTGAAGCCATATACAACATTAACATTACATGTTTTACCCAGTTTCTTCTTTTATTCAGTGATATTTCAATTCCTTGCGGTGAGTCATCCCAAAAGGATTAATAAAGATAAGTCTAAGTCTATCTCAGAAAAAAAAAAAAAATATCTTAAAATCTTCAGGGGATGTAGCTATTGGCTTTGTCCTTGCGAATGTTTTTTTTCCAATATTATTAACAAGCATACCGTTATTTACGGTCCTTGTGTTTGTCATGATGTGGAGAGCTGTTACTTGCAGGTAGTGTGGCCGAGTGGTCTAAGGCGTCGGATTTAGGCTCCAGTCTCTCTGGAGGTGTGGGTTCAAAACCCACCTCGTACATTTACATACGTATTTACATAGTTGGAAGCCCACCAATGTGATATCTTATAACTGTATCATTTGGCCTGAACTTGGTGAAATATTTAGAATCATCCATCAATCACTGTGCTGAGATTGTTCCTTGTTAACCTGAGGTTCAACAATTGGTGAAACCTTCCTTTTCAGCACTTTGGAGTAGAAAATCAACAAATAATTGTGATAATCTCCATATTGATCAAAATAATCGTGATTATCACTTTGGCCACAATCGTGCAGCCCAAAGAGATCATAGGTTTTATCAAACCAGGTTGGGCAAGTAACCTTTCTGCTGACTTCTTGACAAATAAAGCAAGCAACATCACTCAAAGAAAGCTACTGCGATGGCTGGGAATCGAACCCAGGTCAACTGCTTGGAAGGCAGCTATGTTCACCACTATACCACCATCACTGGGCAACAAAATGTTTACTTCAAATCTTGTAATACATCTGGGCATTGAGACTGGAAGTGCGCTCTATCACTGAAATTCCCTCCAGGGGGTCCTGTGTTATCACATTCACCAGAATGGGAAGTGTGTTTGTATGCGCTAGCTCCCTTCGATAGCTCAGTTGGTAGAGCGGAGGACTGTAGCGCATGAAGCTGAAATCCTTAGGCCGCTGGTTCGAAGGAGCACTCTTCTCCAGAGTTACACTACAGGGATCAATAAAGAATTTCTGATTCATTTGGACAGACGACCAAAAAGCATAATACTTCTTGCCGAGACATAACAAGAAACAAAAAAAAGAGGTAGGGGAGATAGAGGTAAAGAACTTTTTTGACACCCAAATTTTGTCGCTCAATATGGCATTCTATGCACCCAGGGCCAAATGTTTAACCATTTCATCCACTACGGGCCCCTAAGGAAACGTGTGACTGTGAACTCTTGTTACCCATAGCAACGACAGGTAACAACGAGTGGAAGTACTTCTCTCTTTTCGGATAATCTTCACTATACGGCCCAGTTTAATCTCTGTAAACTTTGCGGAAATCCTGCGAACAGCTACGATGACTGTTCATCTGTGTGGATTTAAAATCTATCTGTCAACCCCGTCTTGCCCGTATTGGATGGAATGATGTCAGTTTGCGCTTTTTATCTGTTGTACATAACTTAGACTTAGACTTAGACTTCTCTTGATTGATCCTTTGGGATGACTCCCGCAAGAAATTGAAAGTTCCAGCAGCAGTTTTTAGCAAGAACAAAGAAATAAAAGATAGATAAAAAGACAGTATAAAGACAACAAAATACCAATAAAAATAATATCAACAATAAGAACATTTGTCAAAAAAAAACAAAGAAAAGACCATAAATTATTATTAAAGTGTCAGTGTTTAGTCCAGTGTTAAAAATTATTATAAAGTGACCAGGTGTGAATTTAAGTCCAGGTGTGCATGTATGTATGTGTGTATGTGTGTATGTTGTATGTATGTATGTATTGTCCTCTGCCCTATTTCCTCCTCCCCCTAGTGAGGAATTGTATAGTCTGATGGCATGAGGGACAAAGGAGTCCTTGAGTCTTTCACCAAAACCCTTCAGTTAAATCACAGTCAGTAACTTTACATGTGTTGACAATAAAGATGCTCACAAAACGCTGTACTTGCAATTGCATTTCTCGTGCACATTCATGTCCTCTTGAATACAAAGAACTGCTATGTTCTTTATTCCCAATATCATGTCTTAGATGTTTGTTCAAAATGAAAACAATTGTTGTCAGAAGTGGGATTTGAACCCACGCCTCCAGTGGAGACTGCGACCTGAACGCAGCGCCTTGGACCGCTCGGCCATCCTGACTAATCCAACAGATGTTCCATAGGACATGTCTAAAAATTACAATATAGTAAATTAAACATGTCATGATATAGTAGGTTCTCAGTCATCCATGTCATAGTTAACAAGGGAAGGTTTCTCAACTGTCAGCCCAAATATATGGAGACATGGAGACATGGAAGAAAGTCCCCAGGGTGGCAATCTGTTATGGATCCGTCAAAGATGCTTATAAATCCTACAACAGAGCTCCAATAGAGAACAGGCTGCAATATATAGTTAAGGTGTGTGGCAAGAATTCTCACAACCCTCTGACTGACTTAAGTTCAGATTTACGCTTCTACAGTCCTCCGCTCTACCAACTGAGCTATCGAAGGTCAACAGTGTAGAAGAATGCACTTCCCATTCTTGTGAATGTGATAACACAGGACCCCCTGAAGGGAATTGCTGAATCATCAGGGGCTGTAGCTCAGTGATAGAGCCCACTTCACAGGCTCAATGCTCAGATGTATTACAAGATTTGAAGTGAACATTGTACTGCCCAGTGATGGTGGTATAGTGGTGAGCATAGCTGCCTTCCAAGCAGTTGACCTGGGTTTGACTCCCAGCCGTCGCAGTAGCTTTCTCTGAGTGATGTTGCTTTCTTTATTTGTCAAGAAGTCAGCAGAAAGGTTACTTGCACAACCTGGTTTGATAAAACATTAGATCTCTTTGGGATGCACAATTATGGCCAAAAATGTGACTCCCGTTGCGTCTCTGTGTCTCTCTCTTACTCACACACACACACACACACACACACACACACACACACACACACACACACACACCACACCTTGTGTGGAAATAAAAAAAATAAAAAAGAACAAAAAACAAAATCACACTGATCATAAAAAAATAAAAAGTTAAAAAAAGAAAGTTATATTGAGTATGAAAACTCTTGTTTATTACATTTTACTTCATAATTGCAACCGCATGTGTTGTATTCATTGTTGCAAAACGTTCTGTATATAGTTTGTTTGTTACCATGACAACACCTTTGATCTGAAGCTTGATGCTGTCATGTAAATAGTTTTCAAATCAGCAATAAATATAACAATTTTTGATCAACTCATATCAATTGCATGCTTAAATAACATACCGGTTAAAGCCCCGCACATTTCAAGAGAACCCGACACACTTCCGGGTTAAATCTGACCACTTCCGGTTTAGGCCCGCCCAGTCCGAGTACGGATCCGGATACAGATAATTCATGTGGTAAACAGATACAGATACAGATAATGCTGTACTCGCTCATCCCTACGCTCTACCATTTGAGCTAATTTCCCTTTTCAAAAAAGTCATAGTATAGTATGACAAAAAATTCAAAAAAATCATAGTATAATATGTCTACAATTCATAAAAGTCCTAGTATAGTATGTCGAAATATTCCTAAAAAATCGTAGTATAGTATGTCGTAACAGTCCAAATTTATAGTTCTTGTTGTAAAACAAGAAGAATCTAATGTTGTCTGGAGAATGTGGGCATTGATCCCCCTACCTCTCGCATGCTAAGCAAGCACTCTACCATTTGAGCTACTTCCCCTTTTCAAAAAATTATATGGTATAGTACGTCAAAAATTCATAAAAAGTCATGGTATAGTATGTCGAAAAATTTCATAAAAAGTCAACAAAATCATAAACAGTCACAGTATAGTATTTCAAAAAATTCATATAAAGTCATAGCATAACATGTCAAAAATTCATAAAAGTCATAGTTTAGTATGACAAAAAATGGTGTAGTACAGTATAGTATGTCAAAAAATTCATAAAAGTCATAGTATATTATGTCAAAAATTCATAAAAAGTCCTAGTATACTATGTCAAAAATTCATAAAAGTCACAAAAAATCATAAACAGTCACAGTATAGTATTTCAAAAAATCATAAAAGTCACAAAAAATCATAAACAGTCACAGTATAGTATTTCAAAAAATTCATAAAAAGTCATAGTTTAGTATGATAGAAAATCATGAAAGTCATACTATAGTATAGTATACTATGTTAAAAATTCATAAAAGTCACAAAAAATCATAAACAGTCACAGTATAGTATTTCAAAAAATTCATAAAAGTCATAGTATAACATGTAAAAAATTCATAAAAGTCATAGTTTAGTATGACAAAAAAATCATAAAAAGTCGTAGTATAGTATGTCAACAAATTAAAAAAAGTCATAGTATAAAATGTCGAAAATTCGTAAAAGTCATTGTATAGTATGACAAAATATTCATAAAATGTCATAAAAAGTCATAATATAGTATGTCAAAAAATTCATAAAAAGTCATAGTATAGTATGTTGAAAATTGTATAAAAGTCATAGTTTAGTATGTCGAAAAATTCATAAGTCATAGTATACTATGTCAAAAATTCATAAAAAGTCATAAAAAGTCATATTATGTCAAAATATTCATAAAAGTCATCGTTTAGTATGTCGAAAAAAACATAAAAAAATCATGCTGTAGTATGTTGAAATATTTATAAATATTCATAGTATAGTTGTCAAAAAATTCATAAAAAGTCATAAAAAGTCATAAAAAGTCCTAGTATAGTATGTCGAAATATTCCTAAAAAGTCGTAGTGTAGTATGTCGTAACAAGTCCAAATTTATAGTTCTTGTTGTAAAACAAGAAGAATCTAAAGTCCTCTGGAGAATGCGGGCATTGATCCCGCTACCTCTCGCATGCTAAGCAAGCACGCTACCATTTGAGCTAATTCCCCTTTTTCAAAAATAATCATGGTATAATACGTCAAAAATTCATAAAAGGTCATGGTATAGTATGTCGAAAAATTCATAAAAAGTCAACAAAATCATAAACAGTCACAGTATAGTATTTCAAAAAATTCATAAAAAGTCATAGTTTAGTTTGATAGAAAATCATGAAAGTCATACTATAGTATAGTATACTATGTTAAAAATTCATAAAAGTCACAAAAAATCATAAACAGTCACAGTATAGTATTTCAAAAAATTCATAAAAAGTCATAGTATAACATGTAAAAATTCATAAAAGTCATAGTTTAGTATGACAAAAAAATCATAAAAAGTCGTAGTATAGTATGTCAACAAATTAAAAAAAGTCATAGTATAAAATGTCGAAAATTCGTAAAAGTCATTGTATAGTATAACAAAATATTCATAAAATGTCATAAAAGTCATAATATAGTATGTCAAAAATTCATAAAAAGTCATAAAAAGTCATAGTATAGTATGTTGAAAATTGTATAAAAAGTCATAGTTTAGTATGTCGAAAAATTCATTAGTCATAGTATACTATGTCAAAAATTCATAAAAAGTCATATTATGTCAAAATATTCATAAAAGTCATCGTTTAGTATGTCGAAAAAAACATAAAAAAATCATGCTGTAGTATGTTGAAATATTTATAATATTCATAGTATAGTTGTCAAAAAATTCATAAAAAGTCATAAAAAGTCATAAAAAGTCATAAAAAGTCCTAGTATAGTATGTCGAAATATTCCTAAAAAGTCGTAGTATAGTATGTCGTAACAAGTCCAAATTTATATTTCTTGTTGTAAAACAAGAAGAATCTAAAGTCCTCTGGAGAATGCGGGCATTGATCCCGCTACCGCTCGCATGCTAAGCAAGCGCTCTACCATTTGAGCTAATTCCCCTTTTCAAAAACAGTCATAGTATAGTATCTCAAAATTCATAAAAATCCATGGTATAATATGTCAAAAAATTCATAAACGTCATAGTATAGTATGTAAAAAATTCAAAAAACATCATAGTATAATATGTCAAAAATCAAAAAAGTCATAGTATAGTATGACAAAATATTCATAAAATGTCATAAAAAGTCCTAGTATAGTATGTCGAAATATTCCTAAAAGTCGTAGTATAGTATGTCGTAACAAGTCCAAATTTATAGTTCTTATTGTAAAACAAGAAGAATCTAAAGTCTTCTAGAGAATGCAGGCATTGATCCCGCTACCTCTCGCATGCTAAGCAAGCGCTCTACCATTTGAGCTAATTCCCCTTTTTCAAAAATAGTCATGGTATAATACGTCAAAAATTCATAAAAAGTCATGGTATAGTATGTCGAAAAATTCATAAAAAGTCAACAAAATCATAAACAGTCACAGTATAGTATTTCAAAAAATTCATATAAAGTCATAGCATAACATGTCAAAAATTCATAAAAGTCATAGTTTAGTATGACAAAAAAATGGTGTAGTATAGTATAGTATGTCAAAAAAATCATAAAAGTCATTGTATACCATGTCAAAAATTCATAAAAATTCATAGCATACTATGTCAAAAATTCATAAAAAGTAAAAAAAAATCATTAACAGTCACAGTATAGTATGACAAAAAAAATCATAAAAGGTCATAGTATAGTATGTCAAAAAATTCATAAAAGTCATAGGATATTATGTTGAAAAAATCATAAAAAGTCACAAAAAGTCATAGTATAACATGCATAAAATTCATAAAAGTCATAGTTTAGTATGACAAAAAAATCATGAAAGTCATACTATAGTATAGTATAGTATGTCAAAAAATTCATAAAAGTTATAGTATAGTATGACAAAAAAATCATAAAAAGTCATAGTATAGTATGTCAAAAAATCATAAGTCATAGGATAGTATGTCCAAAAATCATATAAGTCTTAAAAAGTCATGGTATAACATGTATAAAATTCATAAAAGTCATAGTTTAGTATGACAAAAGAATCATGAAAGTCATACTATAGTATGTCAAAAAATTCTAAAAAAGTTAAAGTATAATATGTCAAAAATGTGTAAAAGTCATAGTATAGTATGACTAAAAATTCATAAATTGTCATAAAAAGTCATAGTATAGTATGTCGAAAAATTCATAAAAAGTCATAAAAAGTCATAAAAAGTCATAGTATGTCAAAATATTCCTAAAACTCCCCCCGGTCTGCCAACCACTGTTCCCGTTGTAGTTCCGCGGGCTCGTGTCTGTTTGGCAGTGACGCTAACGCGATGAGGAGGCGAGGCAGCGCGAGGCTTTACCGTTACGTGACACAGTTCACATTATCATAGGATTCTAAAGGTAATCTTTAGTGTCCTTAGCCCCCGATGTTGTCATTGATAGCATTATGAATGTTTAACTTTTTCGAGTGAAAACCGAATTTGGCTGCCACCTGTAAGCTGGCTGTTGTTGAGTGAAATCAGAACAAATATATTGCACCTATACTGAGAATTTTTTTTTTATGTTATCAAGCAAATTCACTTGTCAGTGCCTCATTTCTTAACATTGTTGCCTTTGAAATAAAAGCTGAGACTCACCGTAAGATAGCCGTTTCAATTCAGTGACCACGTCTTGTGCTTTTATTTTGAAGGTTTTCCGTTATAATTGTTCGCCAGTGCTAATGTTTTGATAGTTGATACTCGATTGACGGTTTGAGAGTGAGTAAAAAATAATATTTTGGGGGATATGTTGTTGACTGAACAGGCTACATGCTTACATGCATATTTTAACATTGCTGTTGCTAGTTATCTCTTCGGGAAGGACTTCTGTTCCGTTACAGAAGCTAACGTTAGCTAGCCACAGGCTGTCTACTGTGCCCCAGAAACCATTATGCGTCACGTTACGCTTTTGGCAAGCACAACTTGGTAAAATATTAGTGTGTAATAATCGCCTTAAATCATTAAGTATGTTGCCCACATATGTAGAAAAATATGTTGCAAAATCCGTTAGCTAGTACACTGACACACTTTCACTTATTCACTATGCAAACACATTTGAGCTGATAAAATGGGAGCTTGTAATTTTCTATAACTGAAATTTTTACTCACATAAAATACACACCCATTTTCTTAAAAATAATAAAATAATGTGTACACTGATGTTTACATAACTACAATGACAGCTACAAACTTTTTTGTTTTACATTTTTTTGCATTTTGCAAAATTTACCTTCATATCCACCACCCTTAGTGGTTAGGTTTGTGTGTTTTTTTGACTAACACTTCCAAAAAAGAGGCAGTACATTAGAACAATGGGACTACAGTGGCTTGGAACTAAAATGACTGTTGTACTCGTTTTCAGATTTCTACCGGTGCACACAGCAGTTGGACATCTCAGAAGACGCCATAGAAAGCCATGCAGTCTTGCCTTTACACTGCCTTACTACTGGTACATTAATTGGATACCATGCTATTTTTTTGCTTGCTTTCACAATGATATTTAATTGTGGTATCTGTGAGTTTAGAAATACCTCAGTTTCTGACTATGTGAAACATTGTAGAACCCATAGAAACAGTAAGAAGGCTATTTTTCCCTGTGGGTTTCCAGACTGTGGAAGAAGCTTTTCGTCTTACAATTCTTTTAATGTGCACTTGTCCAGATTTCACCACGAAGGGAGGAAGCTGTCTTTTAATCGTAACATATCTGTGCAGTTAAAGTGTTCTTGGGAGTTTTGTGGCAAAGAATGTGAAAGCATAAAAGGTCTCGTAGCTCACCTTAAGTGTCATTTGCAAGAGGGTCTTGAAGTGACGTGTCCTTATAGTGGATGTGCAAAGGCCTTTAAAGTCATATCCTCTTTTACATCTCATTTATCAAGATGTCACAAGCAGTGTGATGTTACACATATTGATCAAAGTTATATCAGGGAAACAACAGAGTATGCACCTGCTGGTTCGGATAATGGGTCAAGCGTTGATAGTGAAGTACCAACAGTGCAGCATGAAGGAGAGTCTGACCCAGGGTCAGCCCAGGATAATTTCACTGAAAACATGGCTCTTTTTTTTCTTGGCTTACAAGCAAAGTATCTGGTTCCTGCATCTACAGTCTCTGATATTGCAAGTGAAATGAGGTTACTACAGGATATGCAGCATGAGTTTACTATGGATTGGTTTTCAAGAGGTCTCCAAGAATATGGTGTGCAAGCTGAGGCTTTACAAAATCTAGGGAAATGTATGTACGAACAAAGCCCTATGCAGCGCACCCTACATGCAAGTAGTGGCACCTTAACTACACACCACAAAAGACTTCAGTTTTACAGGAGAGAATTCAATTTGGTAGAACCTGTACAAATAACCTTAGGCCATGATGACAAAGGCAAGACAAGACATTTTCACTATGTTCCCATTCTAGAAAGCTTAAGAGCTTTCTTGAAAAATGAAAGTGTACAGCTTCAAATTCTAAATCCTGTTCATGCCGACGAGAGCATGCTATGTGATATTAGAGATGGTTCGGTCTCTAAATCTAGTGAACTGTTTGCCTCTGATCCACATGCTCTTCAGATCATGTTGTTTCAAGATGCTTTTGAAGTTGCAAACCCTCTTGGGTCCGCCAGGCTAAAACACAAAGTTCTTGCTGTGTACTACACTTTAGGTAATGTCTATGCACACCACCGATCCACCGTTGACTCAATACAGCTTGTACTACTTTGTTTGGAGAAGGACTGTAAGTTTTTTGGACCTGAGAGAGTTTTTGATGTTTTGTTATCAGACCTGTGTGACCTGGAGTCAAAAGGCATTTGTGTTGAAGGGAAAACTTTCAGAGGTAGTATTGCCTGTGTCATTGGAGACAATCTTGGGTCCCACTATCTGGGGGATTTACTGAAAATTTCAGCTGTGCTGAATATTTTTGCAGGTACTGTCATATTAAAAAAGGGGATTTTCAAAAAAATCCTCTTTCTACAGCCACAGAGAGAACACCAGCTAGTTACAGTGAATCATTGCTGGAGTTGGAAAATAACCCAGATATCCTAATGCACAAAGGCATCAAGTCAAACAGTGTTTTGAACAAACTCACACATTTCCATGTTTGTTCACCAGGACTTCCACCCTGCCTTGCCCATGATTTATTTGAGGGCATAGTTGACTATGATTTGGCAATGTACCTGCATTTCCTAGTTAAATCAAGAAAGTGGTTCAGTTATGATGTACTTAACCGCAGAATTGTGACTTTTAGAGGTGAGAGTCAGAATAAGGCTAATGTTCTGCATAACAATGGGACCAAACTTGGGGGACATACTGCCCAAAACTGGTGGCTTCTTCGGTTCTTGCCAGTACTGTTACATAACAAGATTAGAGACCCTAAGGAGGAAGTTTGGCAACTTGTATTGCTACTCAAGCAGGTGGTTGAGCTTGTGTGTGCTCCTACACTGTCACAATCACAGGCTGCCTACATGAAGGTCCTCATTGAGGAGTACATAGAAACAAGGCATGTACTCTTCCCACTTAAAAAGCTTCGACCCAAACATCATTACCTTTTACATTATTCAGATCTCACATTAAAGTTTGGACCCTTAATTCGCATATGGACTATGCGATTTGAGAGCAAGCACAGCTACTTTAAGAGGTGTATTCGGGCAAGTAAGAACTTCAGAAACATCACAAAATCCCTTTCAGAGAGGCATCAGTTGCTGCAAGCCTACCAAAGCATGGGCAATGTGTTTTCCCCTGAGTTATCATGTCTGACTGTACAAGGTTTTACCCAGAATTGTATGATAGTCAGGTTAAGGACGCGCTAAAAGTGTTTGATGTCTCGCCATCAAATGCGGTAGTGACAGACAAAATTACTGTACGAGGCACATGCTATGCAAATGACATGCTTGTTATTTTGAGCTGCGAGGGTGGAGAGTTAACTCTCGGGCTTATTGCATGCATTGTAGTGAAACAACAAAAGACTGTGCTTCTTTTGCTTCGACAGAAAAGAGCAAGTCTTGATCCAGATCTTGGTGTTTTTGAAGTAGAGGGAGAAGGTGGTACTTTTATTTGCCAAAGACTTGATGGGCTTCTTGATTACACCCCACTTAGACACTACCATAGAGGTGGCAGACTGCTGGTTACTCTTAAACACAGTCCACCATGGAACCTGTAAGGGAGAAGATCAGAAGCACACTGCCTTCACTGGAAGAGGAGCAAACAGAGACTCTTGTCACAAAGTTGACAGATATTGGAGTTAAAAATCTGGAAGACTGCACATTTTTAACAGCAGCTGACTTGGATGGGATTTTGTCGTTAATACAGTCCAGGCGGCTGATACATGCATTTTCCTCAGGTAGGTAATGGGCTTGATTAGACATTTACACACACACACACACACACACACACACACACGACAGTACATTCAGCTCTTTGTAAGTGTTTCATTCTCTTTTTTTTGAAATTCACATTTTTTGATTGTTCCTGTTCCTCCCTAGCATCTCAGAGCACCTTGGTTGTGTCCGGTGCTTCAAATGATTCAAATTTGAACGAGCATCTGGTGGCGACGCCGACTGTGACACCAACTGTGACACCTCCACAGAAGTTTCATATCCCATGGCAGAAGTTCCCAGTTACGTTGATGAATGCACTGAAGGAGAAGAAGAGACCACTACCAAAAGACAGAAGACACATGATCCGGATCATCATGGAAGACATGATGGCTACTGACACCAGACCAGGCAGAAGCAAGTTGAAGCAGGTTGCACAACAGCTGGTTGAGAGATATCCTGATTCCTTCTTGGACAAATGTGGCATACATGTTGTGGGTCAAGGTTTTGCATCCCTTGTAATGCAAATGGAGAACAGGGTTGAGAATGTCAGAAGACAGTATGCTTTTAGCACATCCCATGATGAGAGGCCCAAGAAAAAATGCAGAGCTTCTGACCGTTATGGTTGTACTCAGTGGCAACCTGAGTCACTGAATGACTTTAACAGCAATGAGGGTAAAAAGAAAATGCTACAAGATGCCTTTAAAGAAAACCTTCTCCCTCAGAGTGACATTAAAAGACTGATGTCTGAAACATATTATGCCCAGCGCATCACTCTGAATAGTGAGGAACATTATCAAAGTCATGGAAGAATGGCCTTACCTCTTCGACACCACCCATCTGCTCGACCACACAGAGAAACTAATGGGATTTCCTGTCCAAACCAAATTGCTGAACCAAATTCAGGAGAAGGGCGAGATCATCACTGAGTTTCTTGGTAGCAAGGGAATCACAGGAGTTACTACAGACCCATTGAAACTCCTCCAGGGTCTAGTGAAGTACCTCTCAGAGGAGCAAAAGGTGCTTTTAATAAATGAAGAAGTAAGTTCTGCTGCAAAACATCAATTCCTTAATTTAGTAAATTATGATTTAGCCCAACAAATATGTCCCCTCACTAATTTCGCCTACTCTGTCTTCACCTCTCTCACAGGATGCCTTAGCAGAGCTGCCAAGCACCCCGTGCATCATAGTTATGGGTAAGGAAATGCATGTCTACTCTAAAATATTGGGAGGTGTTGTGTATTTGTTTAATTGAAAGATGTATGTTGTTATTTATGTTTTACAGATGAAGGAAGATACAAGATGTCAGTGGATGAAGTCCCAGTTAACATAATCGGCTGTCCACTAGTTGCTGTGAGCTATATGTTCAGCCTGTATTATGTGCTGAATATAAAGTATCCAACGGGAGCAGCCTTGACTCTGGAGTTCATCCAGAGGTAAGTTTTCACCATCATTTTTGTCCGTTTTATAGTATTATTTATTTTGGCAATTTCAATTTAGACATGTTTGTATGCCACAGGTGCCTGCTGGGGATAAACCCAGAACGGGGCACGAAAGCAGAAAAGCGGGGGAAACAGTACAACATCCCTCCAAAACTGCTTCGATTCCTGTCGGACCTTAATGACTTCAAGAATCCGTGGAAGATTTAAAGGTAATTGCACACACCTTTGTTCAGGGTAGCCACGGTCTTAAAAGTATTGAGGAAGTCTTAAATTTGATTATGTCAAATTAAGGCCTTGAACAAAGTCTTGGATCTAGCCAAACACCAAGCGGTAACATCTGTGAGCGTATTAATCTGCTCGGTGTGCGTCCTATAACAAACAGAGTGAGCAGCTGCCGGACTCTAACATTTGTTGATCTGAGCAGGACTTCCCTGAGCAGACTGTTTAGAGACGATATGTGACCGGCAGGTAACGTTAAAGGTTATCTACTGCTGTAGCAGAGCTGCAAGTAACCGCTGATCTGAGCTGTGTGTTTCAGGGTTTAACAACTGTTGTTGGTGATCTACAAGAGGAATCTTCGCAGAATTTATTCTGACTTAAATAAAAGTTAGCACAGCTGTTCCGCATGGGCCATTGAGGCTCTGTGCCAAATTTGGCGTCAATTGGTTATTAGATGGCACTTTTAATTTTTATAATTTGCAAAATTGCTATATGAAAAATTTACTTTGTACCTCCTAGAGCGCAAGTCCCATCTGCACCAACATCTGCGTCTAAACTTGGGGGCCCAAGCGCCCGGATAGCTCAGTTGGTAGAGCGGGCGACCATTTAAAGAGGTTTACTCTGACGTGGTGGACGCGGGTTTGACTCCGACCTGCGGCCTTTTGCTGCATATCATTCCCTCCTCTCTCCCCTTTCATGTCTTCTGCTGTCCTGTCAAAATAAAGGCTGAAAATGCCCCAAATAATCTTGGTGGACCCTCATTACAAAAACTTATCAAAAGAACTTTGATAGTCGAAAAAATGCACAGTAATAAAAATTTCTATTTTTGTTTCCAGCAGAAGAAGCATCTCAAACAGAGAGAAAGGAGAGTGATGTGTGTCTGTGGACAGCCATCTTTACGGAGGACAACCATGGTATTATTAACTTTTTTTAAATAAGGACCATTTTGCAAAAGTGAGGACATTTCAGCCGACTACACTTTATTTTCCCCGGCCTTTACAGGCTATTTCAAGCTTCTTTCAAGTTTTCAGAGAGATCCTCCAAACGTGCAAACATCTGTTACTGTGCATCTACGCCTTTTGTACTCTGAATACAGACTTCTGCTCTCTACTGCCCTCTACTGACATGATTTATTTGCCCTGGAACAACGAAAACTAGAGGAAGACATGTCACATGGTTTTAGAATGAAATGCATATTCATTGTCTGGTTTGTCTGTCACATTCTTGTTATTTAACTAATGTTAAATAAATTATAGTTATGTTGTAGAAAGGATGTTCATACCCTGTCTGAGATGTTCTTAAAATGTAAACCGCTACATTTTTAAATTCAAAATGGACTTACTATCATTTTAAAGCCTTTTAGTGAAAAATGACTTATGTTACAGCCAACGCTTTCTCACTCCGATGGCGTAAAATACGGAAGTTTGGCCAGTGGCAAACTTTCCGCGTCTGATGCAACGAAAAGGCGTCCTTTGGCGTTGAGGAACGTACCGGGGAGAGCAGCATCTAGCGAGTAGTATGCAATGGGAATTTGTCGTAGGGAGGTTGGTCGGGGGGGTGGATGTGTCAAACACAGGACCTTCACTCAGGAGACCGGGTTCAAGTCCCGTGTGTGTCCTTAACCGTCCTCTTATTGCCGGGTGTCACGGAACTTTAGCATATAAGTATATATATATATATATATATATATATATATATATATATATACTTTTAATGCCAGTAACAACTGACCAAACGTCCATATCTTACAAGATGAGAGTGAGAACGTGTTGGATGTTTTATTACTCTGTGTTCTGCTTTAATTCATCCTGTGTTCATCACACCCACCTTGTGTACAGTGTGACAAATTGTGTTAAGGTTGTTTAAAGTTATTTAATTTTTTTATTTCTCTTTGGGTAATGCTTTAGTCCTTTTTGTATTTTTAAAGAATTTTGAAAGATGAGTTAAATAAAAATCTTTTTTTCATCACAGATTAAAGATGTTTTACCAAAATGTATTACTAATGTAAAAGATACATTTGTATTTCTGTAAGTAATAACAAAAATGGTCTTCCTTATTTACTGTAGTTAAACCTTTTAATTACAGGACAAAGTCCAGGTAATGAGCTGCCAGTACATTTGCTGTTATTTTATAGATTTAAGTATGATTCACAGAAAATGTTCTGTTTTTTTACTGTAGGAACACCATTAAATAACAGAAAATGTTCTGTTTTTTTTTACTGTAGGAACACTATTAAATAACAGAAAATGTTCTGTTTTTTTTACTGTAGGAACACTATTAAATAACAGAAAATGTTCTGTTTTTTTACTGTAGGAACACCATTAAATAACAGAAAATGTTCTGTTTTTTTACTGGAGGAACTCCGTTATTTAATTACGGTAGAAAGTCCCGGTAATGAGCTGCCAGTACTTTTTCTGTTAATTTACGGAATTTTTTCTTACAGTGTGTGAGGACTGAAATTATGCTTGTAAATCAAAGACCAGCCAGCAACATTTGTTTAATAATGAATATTATACCATATTGTTACGGTGGGGGGTGAGGTGAGGACCCAATGCAATAGGCAGCAGGCAGGAGGGAGCTTAGGCAAAGCGTTTATTGTAGTTACAACAAAGGAGAAAAAGGCAAAAAAAAATCCAAAAGTTCCAAAAAACCACAACCGGCACGGGGGAGGACGATAACAAAGGGGAAACTCACAGGCAGGAGGACTCGACGTGGACAGCAACAGGACACAATGATCAAGCACTAGACAAAAGGAACACAGAGGTTAAATACACAAGGTAACGAGGTAATGGGAAACAGGTGGACGTCAGGTGAATCACATTAGGGCGGGGCAGGACAATCAAACAAACAAAGTGAAGCTAGACAAGACAAGACAAAACAGGACAGGAAGCTGACTACCAAAATAAAGCAGAAAGCTGAATAAACAGACACAGGGCAACAAGGCAGGGCCAGGGACACAGGACCACGGGGAAAACAAAGAAAAACACAAGGAGGCCAAGGGAAGGGAAACACACACCCAAACAAAAACCCCAAACCACAACACCATACCATACCAACAAAGATTCGAGACCACCTACTGAGGAGAAGACATAATGGGGAATAAAATTCCAGAAGGAAGTTGGACAATTTAAGTTGTTTAATCCGATTAGTTTTGAAGGTGTTGTTCAAGGTAGTAAAATCTAAAAAACTGAGGCCACCCTTACTGTACTCATTCATTAAAACAGACGTTCTCAGATAGTGAGTGCGGTTTTTCCACACAAATCATATAAGTCTTTGTCTATTGTTGTACACATTTGTTGATCTACATATAAAGATAGTGCAGCGTATGTTAATTAATACTGTTTTTCACAGGGATATTAGCGATTAAGTCAACATCACAATCTTTAAGTGCTAATAATTCACACTTTTTAAGATTTAAGCGGAGACCAGAAGCTCTGCTGAAGGTTTCTATTATAGAGATTGCTAGAGGAACCTGGGAGCTGTCT
Organism: Etheostoma spectabile; assembly: GCF_008692095.1. Lineage (NCBI taxonomy): Eukaryota > Metazoa > Chordata > Actinopteri > Perciformes > Percidae > Etheostoma > Etheostoma spectabile. Next base: position 22,084 of record NW_022604735.1, read on the forward strand.
TTCAAAAACAGTGTTGTATCATCTGCCAGTTGACTTAAAATAATTGTCCTATTGGCGATGGAAACACCCTGCAATGGACTACATTTGATGTGTTCACATAACAGTTGGGCTGCAAGCAAGAAAAGGTAGGGTGGTATCGGGCATCCCTGCCTAATTCCACGCTTAATTTCAAATCTGGGCGTGGATCCGTTTTTAAGCTTAATGGAACATTTGCATTATTGTAGAGAGTTTTGATTGCATTACAGAAGAAATCTCCAAAGCCAAACTTCCTCAGAGAATGATAGAGAAAATGATGCTCAACTGTATATAAAAGCCTTGAAAAATCTAGGAAAAGAACAAAGCTGTCTTCTGAAATTAAGTATGAATAGTCGTCTAGATCTAAGACTAGTCTAATGTTGTTGGAGATACGCTTCATGCTGGAAGCTGCACTTAATATTCTAGCTGGAAAGAAATAACGGGATGCATGGGATTACCCATAGATTATATAGATATTGATTATATTATTAATATTATCGGTCTATGGGATTACCCCCTTTCTGGTCTACATGTCCCTGACTCTGCTGAATTATTTTAGGCCCGGTGGGGACAAATTGTGCCCCCACCCCTTAAAGTGATCAATGATGCTTTACCAATAGACCATATATTATAATCCTACAATAGAAGTGTTTTAACTCTGCTGGCCGGCTCCATTGCACGCGTAACGTAAGAGGAGCTGATGTTCAACACTACGCTTCACCAGAATCACCAAACTGGCGACAGCGGGCAGAGAGCAGCGTGGTGGTGCGTATGACGTACCGGACTCCAGACCAACCAAAGATAGAGATCTATTACTGGGGTTTGCAGCTGAGTTAACCACACAGGCCTATTACAGCCGGAACTTAACTATCTGCTCTACAAGCGGACAAACTCGATAGTCTGTATGTTTTACGTTGTGTGTGCGGCCCTTTCACACAGAAAAGGATCCTAAAGTGTCTGAATTTCTTTTACATTAAACTACCGATATACAGGAAACGACTTCATGACTGTCAGTGAGCGGATCTGCAGTTTGGTTTTGAGAGTTTGGGTTTTTATTTCTTGTTTCCCTCCCCCGTGTCAACAACACAGAATGGATCAAGTGTTAGGAACATTATTAAATACTCATGGAAAGTAGTATTCGTCCTCAGCCCTTTAAGACAGAGACGTAGTATTCATCCTCAGCCCTTTAAGACAGAGACGTAGTATTCTTCCTCAGCCCTTTAAGACAGAGACGTAGTATTCATCCTCAGCCCTTTAAGACAGAGACCAACCCTGCAGCTCAGCGCCAGATCAGACTCGGACTCACTCCTCTTATTTTTAACAGCCCAACCTTAAAGAGTTCTTCAGGTTCTGCAGAATGACAAACTACGTTTCTGGAAAAAAAGACACAAAAGATAAACTACTAAAGTATTGTACTCAAGTAAAAGTACCAATTCTTTGATAAAATAGTATTTAAGTACAAGTAAAAATACCTACATGAAAAATGACTTAAGTACTAAGCAGTTATTTTAAAATGTACTTTAAGTAAAATTTACTTAGTTACATAAAAAAGAAACTGTAAAACGGGGAGGGGGGGGGGGGGGGAATCTCTCCCATGTAGTGTAAATAGGACAAGGGGTCGTCATAAATTTAAACTATTTTTTTTTTTTTAAGAAAAATCTACACAAATGCATACACATTTAATAATGTGGGATACATTATTATAATTAACAGATGTCACACATGACCTTTAAGACTCTTAGAAAGGTTTAATGCAATTTTAGTTCAGACCGTCCCATAAAATGTCTCCAAACAGTCGCTTGAAAGTGAAAGTACCAAACATAGTTAGTTCTGAGGAGCATCCTTCTTTTCTTCACAAACATAAACAGTTATAATGCAAATCACCCAGACTAGCAGCTAGCTTCTACACACCTAAATGAGCAGATGCATGTGAATTAATTTAGCCAGTCTCCTACATACTTTGTCCTAGGGAATGGGGGGGGCAATTTATTTCCCAAGGGGCCACATGAGAAACACGGGCTGATGTGGAGGAAGTATCAAGGTAGTAAGTATTAAAAGCTAAATGTACAATGTATATGTCGATGTATGTGTCACACGGAGGCCACTTGGAGAGATACCTGCTGCTGTACAAGTTGCTGATCTTCAGCTCATTAGATGGTCAGTTAGCTCCATCTAGTGGACAGATAATAGAACTCCATCATCTGATGGGGGGCTTCTCTCACACTGACTGTGCCAAGTATTAAGCTTGGGCATTCCTCGTTAGTATAATGAACAGTATCTCCGCCTGTCACACGGCAGACCGCGGTTTGATTCCCTGATGGAGAGATTTAAGATTAAGGCCTTGAAGTCACGTTGGACCACCACAGCTATTTGCAAATGTTACATAGCTGGAATGAAACCAATGTGATGACTTGGAGTTGTATCAGTTGTGTTGAACTCTTATGACATAACTTGGTGAAGTAACTAAAGTCATAAGAGACATTTTGGTAGACTCTGCTTTTTATATCTGTAATTGCAATGCCCTGTTTTTAAATGACCACCCAATCGTATGTATTTAATGTGAAATACTCTGTCATTGCCAAAATTGTCGGTAACTGTTACGTGGCGCATGTCGGCCGTCACGGTAGCAATACGCTACCTATATCATCCAAAGACTGAGACTGTAGGTATATGTTATATGCCTGTATACGTTTAACGTGTTTATAAGTTTCGTTCATTTTTACAATGTTTAAAATCTTCAGTTAACCTAGCCATTCTCCATTTCCCCACAGTAATCCCGTAGCTTTCTTGTACGCACATTTTACCATCTAAAATGACGGTGATTTACATGCTACTGCTACATTCATCAATCTGTCATTGTGTTTAAAACCCTACCATACTTCACAAACATTACCTATTTACAATAACCACGCAACACTCAGATCTCTGTTAAAGAATGCCTCTTGTGGTAGACCTGAGTTTGACTCACAGCCATCGCGGTAGTTTTCATTGTGTGGTTTCTTGCTTTATTTGTCAAGAAGTAACCAGAAAGGTTACTTGCCCACCCCAATTTGATAAAATATTAGATCTCTGTTATGGTACAAATAAGGGAGCATATCAATCAATTAAGCTGCCTCCACGAGGATCCACAGACACAGGCAGTGGACTACGATTTGCAATTTGCCCGTGTCTGGTAACTACTGGTAACCAATTGAAAAGTTTATGAACATTTGCGCAAAAAGGTACACAACTGCTTTTCAGGTTGTTGTGGCCGAGTGGTTAGATTAGATTAGATTAGATCCAACTTTATTGTCATCACACATGTACAGGTACAATGCAACGAAATACAGTTAGAGAGTTTAGAGAGCCTCCGAGCCGAGTGAAAGCGCCGCCACATGCACTCTGAAAAGGATATATGCAGACAGCCCGGATATACAAGACATAACTAATGCACAAGACTACATACATGAAGGAATAATGGTGTATGGTGTCTGTGGATGTGAGTGCGTGGGAGACCAAACTGTGTGGGTTGTTGAAAACAGCTCAGTTCAGTCCGGCCTGACTATGAGTGTGTGTGCGTGTGTATGTGAAATGTGAGACAGACTGACTGCACTGTGCAAAACCGCTCAGTTCAGCCCGGCCTTGACCATGGACGTGAGGTGGAAACACAAGAAAGAAAGAAACGAGGCAGTCAGACGGATTGGGGGCTGGTTCGGGGGGGGTGTATGGTGTGTGTGTGAGAATGAGTTGTGTGTGTAAATGTATCGCGTCAGACTGTCTGTGTTGATAAAAGTTCAGTTCATTTGCGTGACCTTGGAGAGATAAGCCAGTGCAAGGGACAGGATAGAATGTCAGATGCAAATTGTTTTCCCGCTTCGGGCAGAAAAAAAGAAGGGGGGGGGGGGTGCAGGGGGAAAACAATTGATCAATTTCAATCCAAATTTAGGGTGACTCGGTGGAATTTGTACGAATCAATGTCCATCAATCAGATTTTTGCTGTCCATCTACCTTCTCTGCCAGTCCGGTGGTCACACGAAGCAACTCCACCGACTGGGCCTGTTTTTTTTTTTTACAATGTTGCATATGTAGATTGTGATTTTGGACAGTAAAAACTAAAACAGGGACGCTACATAAAGGTAGTTATTACTTGCATTTAATCTTCAAATATAAGTCACATCGCCTGAAATCTTAGATCCTCAGGATTCAGATAAGACCACATTCAAAAAATACTATGATATAAGCAGGTAAATAACTGCAATCAAGTAATAATACTGAAAAGGAAAGCAGCAATCAAAGTGTGCTAACTTACCTGCACATTCTTACATTTACCCGGTTCGGCGACATTGTGCCATTGAGTTTTTTTTTGTGTTTTGTTTTTTTAATGAGTCGCCAACAGTCCAAGGAATAGTAATATCAAAGCCATTTTGTCCAAATCTAGCCATTTGTCTCACAATCTTGAAGTTTCTGACCGAATTACAATGTAAACACGGGAAACAGTAGTTCACTTCCGCACATACTTTCCAATCTTTTTCCTCAAGCGAGAAGTCTAACTCTAAATTTGGGTGTTAACATTGTTCTGCAAAGTCTTACGAATCAAACCAGACCTCTCATGAGGCAATCTGTTCCCGGGATGCAGAGATGGACAGCTTGGAAGCCAATGAAGTCTGGGCATTCGATTTGGACCATCCTCATTTCGATCAACAGTTATATCAACCAGTATCAGTGTCATGTTGCGAGACCCTCCTAGCTCTTTAGCCTATGAAGAGACAAATCCATCCATACATGATAATATGCCATTGGGTTAGGGCGTGACCTAGTAAAGCCGTGCGTAATGACTATTAAGTCTGTGCATAAACCGTGCGCTCTCGCAGACATCCATTGTAGAGCATTGGTGCGCGTATTGTTTGTAAACAGAGCAACTTTTGGCAATTTGTCTACTAGCTGGAAACATTATTACACACTTGTAAAGATGTTTGGAGGAAAAAAGTGGATCATGGCGGAGGAGGCAGCTGCTATATTGGTCAAAAGACCAAATGAAGAAGTAATTTCCTCTTCTGAAAGTGAAGTTTACATACATTATTACATTATAATTATTTGAGTAGTTATAGTGTGAAAACTGATTTCTGTCGGAGTTTGTAAGCAAGGGGGAAGGGTGCTGTGTGTGTGCGTTTGTGTGCTTCTGTGTGCTTGTGGTCGAGCATGTACTGTAACAGTGTGGATCCTTGTGTGGACCACATTTCTGTGCTTAGTCTTGACATCTATTGTAATTAACATAAATTAAGCTGGCCTTTATGGAAGATTACACTGTTTTCTTTCTTTTAACTCCCTTTCATACAGTAGATGAGATTTGGATACTTTCTCAGACTGTGAAGGTAACCACATGGTGGAGGCCCAGCCATTGTTTTGATGCACCATAAGCATACTCAGCATAGAGTGTGTGGGGGTATAGCTCAGTGGTAGAGCATTTGACTGCAGATCAAGAGGTCCCCAGTTCAAATCTCGGTGCCCCCTGCAAGGATGTGTTTGTACTATCATCTTTATGATAGTACTTGGTGATACTGGATAAAAGCTTGCATGTAACTACTGTTGCGTCTTTCCAGAAGCCCTTGTGCTTTCTCCACTCTCAGATTTCCTTGGATTGTGGTGGCACCTGAGTAGTGGATGCAGCTGCTGCCGTGGTCCTGCTGGACGCCCTGCTACGCCCTGCACTACTTTCATTGCCACCTGACCAGGTTCATTCTGTCTAAGTAGTATGTGTTTCATGATTGTACTTTTGTTTTTGAATGGTAAATGAACCACTGTGCTGGAATTTGTAATCAAAAACATGACCTTTCCATTTTGACAAACTGTTTTGAACACTTGAGGTATTGCCAATGAGTCTTGGTCTTGGACAGTTACCTTGCAATCTAAAACTGTATATCCTATGTCTCTGGAACAGTAGTGGCAGTTGGAGGAGAATGGCTCTTTACAGTGAATATGCAAAAGAAGATGTTCATAAATTCCGCCCAGGTAAATGCTCAGCCATATGCACACAGACCTAAACCTCCTCACTTAATGCTGGTTACAATATTCTAAACTCAACAATGCCAGAGAAAAATGACCAAAGGTGACAACATTTTCCAATAAAGTATTGGCTTTTTCCTTGCGAAAGTTTATTCCAATGACATTGACAAATATACCGTTAGTTACGGTCCCCTGTTTCTCACGATGTGGAGAGCTGATGTTTGCAGGTAGTGTGGCGGGGGTCTAAGGCGCTGGATTTAGGCTCCAGTCCTCTGGAGGCGTGGGTTCAAATCCCACCACTGCCACTTGCTGATGTTACATGGGTGGAAGACAAACCATATGTTGACTTGATTTTGTATCAGTTACATTATACTCCTATGACTAGCTGGTGAAGTGACTAAAGTCATTAGTGGCAACGTATTAGACTCCTTGCTGAATCTGTTGTTTTTATCTTTATGGCAATTCCCTGTTTTTAAATGACACACCAATCTTAAGTGTCAATGTGAAATACTCATTCATCAACAAAATTGTCGGTAACTATGACGGGGCGCATACGCTACCAATACCATCCAAAGACTGAGACTGCAGGTATATGTATATGCCCGTATATGTTTAACATGTTCATATGTTCTGTTAATTTTCACAATGTTTAAATCTTCAGTTAACCTAGTCATTCTCCATTTCCCACAGTAATCCCTCAGCTTTCTTGTGCGCACATTTAAACATCTAAAACTACGGTGCCATTCGCCTTAAAACAATATGAGTCATTCCAGTAAGTGAAAAGGAAACTCACATCTACAAAGACAAACTTGATACATGTGACTCCCTGATGGTCTAGTGGCTAGGATTCGGCGCTCTCACCGCCGCGGCCCGGGTTCAATTCCCGGTCAGGGAATGGTCAGGACTTGACAGATACAGATGTAACATTTGAAAAAGAAACTTTTTGGTTAACTTAGATTTGTCAAATTCTTCCTCATAGTTTAACACTAGAACCCCAACACTTTTAAGAGTATCATTTCCTTTAAATCAAACCCCCGACAACTGATGTATCCTTTTGTCGTCTTGATGGGTCATAATACTTCATCTGCAATTATATCATAATTCATCTAACAATTATTTTCCTTTTTCAAACAGTAACTAAACCCCTGACCACATTTTTTACCTGAAAACCATGTAGTGAGTGTCAAGTAAAGTTATTGTGTGGATTCAGGTCCAAATGTGGACATTTTAGTGCAATGCAAAGGTGCATAACAGATTGCTTTCTACTTCCTGGAGCAATGCAAAGCAGGGGGGCCAACTAGTCAAGGAACAGCAGGAGACTTGGTATTTAAGAATACAAACTGACTATGTGACAGATGTGTAATCTGTCATGTCCTGCCTTCTGAAGCTCTAGCCAGGCGCCATTCCTCTTCACCATCTACACCACAGACTTCAACTACCACACAGAGTCCTGCCATCTTCAGAGTTTTCTGATGACTCTGCTGTGGTTGGATGTATCAGCGAGGGGGACGAGGCTGAGTACAGAGCGTGGGGGGGGGGACTATCTCACATGGAGTGAGCTGAACCATCTACAGCTCAACGTGACAAAGACCAAGGAGCGGTGGTGGATCTAAGGAGAGCCAAGGCAGCAGTGAGCCCGGTTTCCATCCAGGGGTCAGTGTGGACATTGTGGAGGACTACAATACCTGGGAGTGCACTTAGACAACTAACTGGACTGGGCCAAGAACACTCAAGCCCCTACAGGAAGGGCCAAAGCCGTCTCTACTTTCTGAGGAGGCTGAGGTTCTTCAACATCTGCAGGAAGATGCTGAGGATGTTTTATGAGTCTGTGGTGCCAGTGCTATCCTCTTTGCTGTTGCATGCTGGGACAGCAGGCTGAGGGTAGCGGACGCCAAAGACTCAACAAACTGATCCGCAAGGCCAGTGACGTCGTGGGGGTGGATCTGGACTCTCTTCGGTGGTGTCAGAGAGAAGGACGCTGTCCAAACTACATGCATCTTGGACAATGTCTTGCACCCACTCCATGGCTTGCTACTAAATCACAGGCGCACTTTCAGTGACAGACTCATTCTCCCAAAATGCACCACAGAGCGCCACAGGAAGTTGTTCCTGCCTGTGGCCATCAAACTTTATAACTCCTCGCTCTAAGACACTCAGAGAGGTTGAAACTGGACAATATTATCTGTATTATCTGTTTTGTGCAATACACTGGCCTGACATGTGTGCAATACTCAACTGCTTACAATTATTATTATTATTATATTATTATTTTACTTTTCACCTTTGCAATTCCTAAATTA
>NW_022604736.1:0-14425 GCF_008692095.1 Etheostoma spectabile
CGACTCTAGAGTCATAGTGAGAGAAACCAAAATGTCTCCCTGTGTGTTCTGACCACGGTGGGAAAATCTGTAGCAGGGACAAGTTAACCCTCTCCTTGGTACATGGTGTCATGGAAGAAGGAGAACCTGAAAATGAGTCGAGGGGGAATGCAACGCTACAAAGCAACCGGCCGAGTGTGTAGTTACATTTTTCGAGAGGTGCACGGCGTAGGGTCCGGCGTAGACGCAGAGGGGTCTGTGAGGGTACGCCGTTGATTCTACGCACAGTCATAAAACGGCCTTCATATTAAAAAGTTCAAAAACACTTGCATTAAAATACATTTTCCTAATGTGATAATTTGCAGGAAGAACCTAGTCGACGTTTACTTATAGCTCTTTTCCACTGCACGGTATCCACTTGACTCGCCTCAACTCTACTCGCCTTTTTGGTTTTCCATTAAAAAAAAAAAGGTCCCATAGTACTGCTAACGGGTAATTTTGTAGTACCACCTCAGTCGAGGTTCCAAGCGAGCTGACGCGATACCAAAAGGTGACATGAAAAAACTGCAGACTACTGATTGGTCGGAGAGAATCATCACATTCCCAACGCGTCATCATTGCTAGCGACAGACGGGGGTGTCCTAAACAAACCCTCTGGTGTTTAATAGTTTAGCCAGTGTTTTTTTTTTGGTTTTTTTGCTGCCTCCAGGTTCCTTAGAAACTAGTTTGTGTTTGGCTGTGGCAACATTCGACGTTCTGTGTGTGTTGTGTGTGTGTGTGTGTTGCGTGTGTCGCTAGGACGACCAGACACGCTCGCCTCACGCATGATGCGGTACTAATCTGCAATGGAAAAATTAGGACGGGGCACCACGGTCAAGTTGAGTAGGTACCATTACTGGAAAAACGCCATAAGTTAATGATGACCTTGAGGAACTGTTTTCAAATGGTGGTGAAGCACTGGTTACCCAATCTGCTTTTCTTCTGGCTCCTTGGGACATGACATGAAGCACTGTCTCCCAATGGCACTCATTGTATGTCTAAAGGGGATCGCCAAAGATTTTCCACATCAAAGGTCTGTTACAGGACTGGATATTGGAAAAAAAAAGTTGGATAAAGCCACCATTGGGAGCTGCACGAAATCTGATACATTCTCTCAAGTGATTTCTTTTGAGTCACCGTCTGACTGAAGACGACAAGTTTGAAAATCAAAAGGTAGAGATATAAAGCAATGAGCTTACCTCTGTAAGACCTCTGAAGCCTCATCTCTGCTGAGGCTGGTTTCTCCAGGCTAAGTTAGCCACCGCTAGCAGAACACACGCAATCTGCCGCCTAAATGTCTGTGGGGATGCATTGATGGCAATGGCTCCAGGTTTTGACAATAAGGAAAAGAATGCATGGAATAAAATGTCAATAATTCTGCTCTTCGGCAAAAATGCCATATTTTCTTTCAAAACTGTCCGTCATGAGTCGGATCCATGGTCCGGCTACTTTGTGAAAATATAGTGGCGGGATGTCTAAGTGAATTGATCCTATTGCTTCCAATCATTATCCTAGGGATTATTTTACAGATAAACCTTTGTAAACCCCACCCCCAAAAGGAAGAAGATAAAGAATAAAGAAAAAAAGCAGCTTTTGGTAAGGAAAAGAGACCATAAGATCGGTCCATTAAAAGTGTCCCATCACTATGAAAAATCTAATCAATGAATACGATTTAGGGAAGGCTTAGGAATTAGTTCAGTAGACCAGTAAATGTCCCAACTGTTTAATTTGATAATAACTTTTAAGGAGCGCAATGAGGTCGGATATAGAGCATTCACAAGAAAAGAAAGTCAACATCAAGATGTCTTGTGATCCGTATGAACCATCTTGTGACCACTTTATGGGGTCCCAATTGACAGGTTGGAAACCATAGATGTACAGTAAAGTAATCCTGAATGTATCAATATGACAGTTGCCCACTGATGTTTTGCTTATACTGTTACTTCTTTGGTTCAAAGTCTCAGTGAATACAACATTACAGTCCCATTATGTATGCTATATGGCCCACTTTGTTTCATAACTTGAGCTGTGTTTTCTGCAAAGACATTTGTTCTTCAAAATTTCGAGCACAGCATGTGATGATTAATTGAATCCAAGTATTTTGTTTGCTTACTAAGAAAAATCTGTATTTTGAAGTGAATGGGGAAATAAAGTCTGAGGAAATGCTACTGTTGGGGAAATCCTTCTATAAACTGACAACTGACTCCATGATGAATTAACACAGTGTTTATTCTTGTGGTCAACAGATGAAATGCGTTTCCGAGCAGTTCTACGTGCACGGACCAGATGGAAACTTGTCTAGTACAGAGGTTCCCAAAGGCACTTAAACAATAGCGTGCTCAGGGTTATATTGGTTCCCCTTGTGGGGCTGATTGGTCAGCTATCTGTTGCTGGGTACAATCCCTGCTCTGCCTCTTCCTTCTTGCCTGTCTATTATTTTCAGTTATCATTTACTCACAAGACAGCTATGTTCACTCCCTTCTTGTCCTGTTCTCTGAGTTATCAGACCGTCCTCGAACTTCAGTGTCTTGGCCTCACCATCCCTTCTGTGCTCACTGTAGCTTATCTGACTAAGATAGCCCTCCTGTTCTCTCCCTCCTAGCCGTCCCCAGCTGCAAAGCATAATGTATAATATGTCCACCCACACACACTCTTATTTAGTCTGTGGTTAGTCAGTAATACTTTAAGCCAGCTTTTACGTGGCCGTTCCTGAGTGCCCTGTTCATCACCACCTCAGTCATTGTATTATTTTCCCACAAATTCCCCCTTTTCGCACCTACTAGGTGCGAACACTTTTTACACTAACTGCAGTGCCTCAACGTCCCCGTCCTCAGGCATGGTGAGTAATGGCAGCATCCCAGCGAATAGGGAGGCGGCGCTTTTTCTTTGGACAAGGCAGTGGTGATGAGCCGGGATATCATGGTCCGCAGGCAGGGCACACAGCAACACCACAGGTAACTAGAATAGCGAGAAAAACAGCAATAGATGTCAAACAAGCAGTGATAAGATTCTTCCATTTGCCAAAAAAGGTTGTCATCCACCCCTCCAATGGATTTGATACACCTGAGGCGTCATGCATCTCCTGGGAAAGGCTCGAAGTTGGTTCAAAGCCCTGGTGACCTTCCCACGGGGCAGTGTTGTTAGGGATGACCGTACAGCACATCTCTCCGAACATGGAACAGACTCTCCTTTTTCAGCCAACAGCATGTCCCAGCGCCATGAGGGACGTTGGGGCCATCTGCTCGGCCAGGCCTTCGATGGCATCCCTAGTTGCATTGCTCAAGCGTAAAACATTATAATGCACAAAATTATCCTATCTACATTTTTGCTGGGAGTGACGGGGAAGATGGCTGAAAGCAGTGGTATATTCTCAAATCCTGCGGCTATTTGATCTGCCAATTTGTATTCATTCGGGACACCCCTAGGAACTCCTATGCTGTCTATATAGGTTGGGGTTCCCGCCCATGGATCAAAAGCCGGGCCTTGCATACTACGGGCCCTGCGCCTTCTCTTTACGGTCAGTTGCACAGCCTTATGGTGGGTATAGTGGACTCTACTCCCCACCAAAGATATGGGCATAGCTAATCTAACCATAGCACAAACTCCTGACGTTTGATTTGGGAACTTTATCTGGGAGTACAACCTAAGACCACCACAATAGTAGAATAGTCCTATTCTAGCCACTGGGCCTAGGGCTGTTTTGTTTTGTACAGTTGTATTACACCAGTCTGGGGGTATATCACCTAGTTTGATTGTGGGCTTGCTTGATCCGGTGAGATTGAAAACAGTGATATCTTGCACCCTCCCCTTTATGGCGGTAAAATACCCTGGTTTTTCAAAGCCTGGGGGAAAGAGGGATGCTAGGGTAGTACAATTGCGGGAAGCTGTCTTAGAGTGTGTGAAGTTCAACATGCATGCATATCCTGCTGGGTCCTCATTAGGAAACAACGGGGCGGGTTAGTGAACATGACTGGTCTAGCTGTGGCACAGGCCACGCACCCTTCCATGTGTTGTTCTTTGGCATTCTGTATTAGCCACCTGATCCATAAATTGTCCTGGCCTGCACCTGCTGATAAACTCTAACACATCTTCCACCCTCATTTTAGAGAAGTCCTGCACTATTACGTCTTCCTCCTTCAGGGGGGTTTTACTGTAGTCTCTGCCATGTCAGTGTCATTCTGTGTGTGCGTGAGGGGATCCAAAATATTTATCTGCAGGGGGGTTATCTGGTCACTTCCTGCTATCCATACACCTATGGCTAACATCCACACATCCTGACCGTTCCTGCTCCCATTGCTCTATTTACTGACAGGGTTATGGGATTTTTCGTGGGGTCTGACTATAGTCCCGCTGTATAGATAATATCTCCCATTCATCTTGTTGTACCCACCAATCTCTTTTGTCTGTCAACCTCGCCCATGGTTTCCACCCTCCTGTTGTCCAACCCGCGTCATACCAGCTGTTACAGAGACTACCTTTCACCTGTCCGGAAGCGCTCCTTTCACAGTCCTCTACCTTTTGATAGTCGTCACAGATGTACACATCTGTGTTTTGTAGAAACTATTATACCCCCCGCAGTCTATAGCCTGACACAAATCAAAGGTAAATGACGTGGTTGAGTCTCTCACATAGGGGAGAGTCAATCTGGCACCGCACCTGGGGATGGGCCTTAGTGTGTTGCTTCACTACTGCCCAAACTGCTCTTCTTTTCTCTCGTCTAGTTCATTTCCTTTGTTACTGAGAGGTGGTTGGACACTACCGGGTGATTGTTCTTTGTGGTCTCGGTCCCCATACGCATGTTCCAACCCCAGAATAATGCTGCAACTCCCACTACTACTACTACTGCTAGGACAACTGTTGTCTTTTTCCCAAACCCATTGCCTTCCAAGTTATGGATGTACTATGTGGGGGCTGTCCCCGCCAAAACATCTCTTCCATCTATACATTTTGGATTGCTTTTCTAATTTCTGCCAATGGGCGGCTAGGAGGTGCGACTGGGGCACAATGTGTCAGGTGGTGCCAAGGTGCTCCTTTTTTACCTTTAACCTGGACCGAGTGTGAAGTAACCTCCCTTACTTCGTAAGGCCCGGACCACCTGGGGTCAGTCCACTTCCTCTTGTGAACTTTGACCTGACCCAGTCGCCTACCTTGACAGGTAGTGTTGCTTCCTCCTGCGGTTTCCTGTTCGCCAACTGGACCTGCGTAGAAAGGGCTGAAACCAGAGATGTTAGCTTTTTCATATAGTCTGTCATTTCTATTTGCTGAACATCTAACATTGGCATGTGGCCTCCATCTAGTGGAGGTCCTGGCATTTTTCTCCCTGTCATTATTTCATGTGGGGTCAAATGTGTTTCTCGTCCTTCTGAGGACCTCATAGCCATGAGGGCCAATGGGAGCGCTTCTACCCATGTTAACTTGCTTCCTGCACATGCCTTGGCTATCTTAGCCTTCAATGTCTGGTTTGCTCTTTCCACCATTCCCTGTGACTGTGGATGATAAACTGATCCGAAGGCATGAGTGATTCCCAGGGCTGTTCTACTTCTCTTAGTAGTTTGTTGTTAAAATGTGTGCCATTATCTGACCTTATTGCCTGGGGACCCCATACCTCGGGATGAGTTCAGTTTTGAGCCATTTCACCACTGTTTTTGCGTCCTCTTTTCTGGTGGGAATGGCTTCTACCCACCTAGAGAACCTGTCTACCATCACCAGAAGATACCTTTTTCCCCTACCACATTTTCTGCGCCCATATCAGTATAATCTATACTGATATCTTGAAAACAAGCTGTGGGGACTGGGTACGCTCCTTTTAGTGTGGTGTATGGTTTCTGAACATTATGCTCTCCACACACCCTGCATTCCTGACAAAAATGTGTCACCATGTCCCTCAAATTGGGGTGCCACCACAGCTCAGACAGATTCAGGAGAGTCTGTTTTCTTCCTTCATGTGTTGGTCTGTGTGCCTCAGGTAGCAACATTCTGCACATCTCGGCTGATGCTGCTATCTTCCTTGATGAGACCTCCATATCCCATCTTTGTCTTTGTGGCGCCGCTCGCTGCCACTGATTCCATTCATAGGCTCCTGACTGTATCCAGCCTTGATGAGTGGTACATCAGTACATGTCTGTCTCCCCCTTTTTTCTGAAATAAAATGGCATTGAGAAAGCCATTGTTTTCAGAAACATCCATATGAAATGGGAGTGAGTAGTCTGGGGAGGGAGGTGTCTCTGCCCTTGCTAGGGCACTTTTGAGGTCAGAGAAGGCGGCCTCGGCCTCTGTTGTCCATAGGAGGGGGGCGGTGAGACAGCGATGAGTTCTGTTGGTATAGTCAGGGATATGTGAGCGGCTGTATCCTGTGAGGCCAGAAAAGACAGCATGTCTGCAACTGTGAGGGGCTTCTGACTGTTGGGGGTTCTGTGAGACTGTCATTTGTTTAGCTTGCTGGGCTTGGGCTTGTTTAATTCTTCCAGTTGTTTCTTTAACAATTGAGTTTGTAGTCTTTTTATTCATCTTCTTGTTGCTCTGCTCCTTTTTGGTGTTTTGACAGGAAATGACGCACATTCTCGCCCCATGTTGCATCGGTCATTGTTTGCAGGCCTACTACTCCTCCTAACTGTGTCTGAACTGCTGTGGGTAATCCCCCTAGTACCCCATGGCGGAACAGCGCCACTGTGGCGGCGGACTGGTCCCACGGTTCCCTCATAGCACGCTGCCAAATCTTTTTTGCTCTATCTGCATAGGCATCAAAATTTTCATCACTTAGTCTTTTTAAATCATGCCATGCTGCATGATCCCCAACTGTGGGATACATGCGGTGCAGCTCAGCCCAAATACCAGGGGTTACTGCTGATGCAGGCACTGATGCGGGAACAGTGGATCCAGCTCCCCTCTGGAGGGCAGCACTAGCTTCATCTGCTCCCATTACTCTACCCAATACTGCTCTGAGATCTCCCAAACACAGCTGCACTCCTGCTGTAAGACTATTGAAAGCTGTGAGGAAATGCTCAGCCCCTCCTGTCAGGGAGGGGAGTTTTGCACACAGAGCATCTAAGTCACCAAAACTGTAAGGGGTGTACATCAACAGTCCTCCTCCTCCTCCTACTGGGCGGAGTGGGCATTGTAGCCCCGCCTCTGGTGTGTGGCGCGTCTGCTCTCCTCACTGAGCTCATTCACTGTTCGACGCAGCTGCTCTTGCTGCTCTTTTATCTCTCTGAACTCTTTGTTAAGTCTTTCCCTTATTCTAGTTGATCTTCGCAGCATAACTTCGTCAGGGTCCTCGTTGGTAAATTTACCTTTAAATGTGCCTGCTACAAAACGTCTTGAGGACTTTGTGATCTAGATCTGGGCCTGCGTTTATGTCGTTTTTTAGTCCTTTCCCTAGAGCTAGAGCTTCTGTCTGTTTGCTCACTTTCCTGCTGCTGTCTGACTGTTCGCTATCTTCCTTACTTCCTGAGTCTTGTGGGGTACTATGGTGAGGTGGACTGGGTCCTTTTACTGACATGTGAAAATGCTCTGGATTTTGTTGGCAAAAAGACGCTGAATATGGGGTACTAGCTTTGCTTGGGCCGGCTGGGACTGTAGCCGCTGGTTGTGGTGGAGCCGCTGCTGCTCCCCCTGGCGCTGACTGTACCATTAAATTTAGATAACATTCTAAATCCTGTACGCGGCCCTCTAATGCCGGTATCAATGGGTCCTGTGGTACGTCTATTTGTAATGCATTTGGCTGTAAATGGGCAGTTACCACTGGGGCTTGGACTGTGGGTTTTGATGCCGTTGGACCTGTATACGGCGGCGGTGGAGCGGAAATTCTTAGGTTTCTTATATCTGGATAAAAAGGGTTTGTTGGCGGGGGCGCCTCAGCGGGCAGCGGGGTTTTCTCTGCGCTAACGGTTTTATTCTGTTCAGCTTCTGTCTCAGTTTTTGGTGAACTTTTGTCATCTTGTTTTGTCAATCCCAATTGTTTCTGTATTGCATTTGTCATTTTCAACCCCACCCCATATTTCTCTTTCTGCGCTTCATACTCCTTCTGCTTTGGTTTAGTCAATTTAAACCATTTTCTTTTCTTTTCCTCCTCTGCCTGCCTTTCCGCATACTCCAACTTACTTTTTTCATACTTCACTATTCATTCACTTTCTCCGGGGACGGCGCCCCTTCTCCCTCAATCCATCCTCCTCTCTCCCATTCTTTCACAATCTCTTTTGCTACTTTCTCCTCTCCTTTATGCCATACTTTTTCACTGCCCCTACTAACACTTTACCATAAGGGGTCGTCATTTTACAACAAATAAGCAGTGAGAAAAATCCAACAAGCCAAACCACAACAAAAATCACACATGCAACAACAAACAACTTTTTCATTAAGACTCCATCTAGAGCCTTTTTATGTACATCTCTATAATCTTTACAACTTAAAAAGTGACCTCTCACTCTTCGCACAAATACACTCGCGGTGGACTCGTAATATTACAATGACAATCTGTTAACTGCAACTCTTTTTCAGGATGTTCACACAGAACAAGGGTGGCAATTCACAATCACTCATCTGAACTATCTGTCCTTAGCAGTCTCCTACCTCGTCAACCATCTGGACGTATTTTCCTCTGACTATTTGTCCCTTTTCCTCTCCTACCGCCACCCGTATTATTCAACAATTCTCTCACAACTCTCTAGTTGTTTTTCTCTGTTTAATCACATCACATGCCCCAACATTTCATCTGTTTATATCCCTTTAATTACAGCACATTCAATCAATACTTTTCGCTTAAAACAACACTTACGACAGTTGAAATGTGATCACATCAATTTAGTTTTCAGCCATAACAGAATTTTGATTTTAAACAGGCTTCTGCTTACCTTTTTTGTTGAGAGCTCTCAGTGATCACACCAACGAATCGCAGTATCGCCGCTCAGTCCCCTTCACGGGCTGCGGGATGTCAGTCCGGTGGCTGAGCTGAACCGGACCGTGGACACAATGCCAAGGTCCAGTTGGATTCCCCTGTCCAATTACGTTATCACGTCGGGTCACCAAATTTGTTGGGGAATCCTTCTATAAACTGACAACTGACTCCATGATGATTTAACACAGTGTTTATTCTTGTGGTCAACAGATGAAATGCGTTTCCGAGCAGTTCTACGTGCACGGACCAGATGGAAACTGTCTAGTACAGAGGTTCCCAAAAAGGCACTTAAACAATAGCGTGCTCAGGGTTATATTGGTTCCCCTTGTGGGGCCTGATTGGTCAGCTATACTGTTGCTGGGGTACAATCCCTGCTCTGCCTCTTCCTTCTTGCCTGTCTATTATTTTCAGTTATCATTTACTTCACAAGACAGCTATGTTCACTCCCTTCTTGTCCTGTTCTCTGAGTTATCAGACCGTCCTCGAACTTCAGTGTCCTTGGCCTCACCATCTCCTCTTCTGTGCTCACTGTAGCTTATCTGACTAAGATAGCCCTCCTGTTCTCTCCCTCCTAGCCGTACCCCAGCTGCAAAGCATAATTTATAATATGTCACACACACACACACTCTTATTTAGTCTTTGGTTAATTCAGTATATACTTTAAGCCAGCTTTTACGTGGCCGTTCCTGAGTGCCCTGTTCATCACCACCTCAGTCATTGTATTATTTTCCCACACTACCTTATGTGAATGCTGGCTCTGCTTCAGATTGACAACTTTTCAGCATCATAAACATTTATACTTAGGGAATTTCATGATTTTGACATACAGATGGGGAGGTTAAACTGTCTCAAATTAATATATTGTTATATTCCATCACTGTATACATCACATGTTCTGACACAAGTCAGTGTTTGCTGTAAGTTATTGATGCTACAGACATAGTGTACCATTAAGTTCTCCCCAATGGCTGTATTCAGCCATGGACGCGGTTTTCCTGTCTAGCCTGACTGACTGCTTGCTTGCTAGTTTGCCAGGCACCGCTGAGTCACGTGACGTTACAACATCCAATCACAAGAGGGGGGAGGACCAGCATAGTGTGCCTGGTCTGCGCTGTGACCGGAGCGGCACCTGAAAGCAGCGCCACTTACCCCCGATTTCCACCAGTTGCGGAACGTCTGCGGATCCGATCCAGCACGGCCGGAGTCATTAGGTTTCCATTCAAGTCAATTTGTGTGTTTCCACTAACTGCAGAACAGCTCTGTCCCAGCTCCGGCAATACCCAGCCCCCCCCTGCGAGACTTCAGCTGTTAGTCATGGCCGCGGCCGCTTGTTGGGTATTGAGTCGGCAGCCATTTTGCAGTTGGTGGAAATTCAGGGTTACATGATCATTATCAATACCAATGTTGGATATTTGGATTGATGCGCCCACCACTAATAGACAGGGCTCCCAGTGTTCCAGACGGCTGGGACATTTCAACTCACGTTCACGTCCGACAATGTGCCTCTGTAACATTTGTATCCCTTCAAGAAGTCAAAACATTTGCAAAAGTAACTTGTTAAACTCAGATATATTCAATGAGACCTTAAGAATGTGGCTAAAAACCATCCCCCCTGCCATTTTCTAAACGCTCATAAGCTCACATTGGAAACTCATGTTGATTTCTCCTAAACGATTGGCTCTAGAAAGGGATGTTGGTTTGAGTCAAAAGAGGAGACAAATATTTGTGAAAAGGGCCCGGGTTGTCCAGAATAGAGCGAGTCTACGCTAAGCTAATCGCTAGCATAGGCTGCTTTCTAAGTTACCGTTGTTGATGCTGTTTCATTAGTTAGTGAGTCAGTTAGTTGGCTTATGTAACTAATATAGACCAATTGTTACCTAGCTAATTTGGAAGCCTGTGAAAAAGAAAATTGTGCTGATATTGTCAACATGTCTAACTTGTTAGGCATTCTTGTTCGTGGGCGTGCTTTCAGTTTTATAATAAAATTTCCAGGAAACCATGCTCAACATGAAGCACAGCCTGCTGTCTGTCTAGCGAGTGACACATCTGCAAGGGAAGAATATTAATGCATCAAACCATTCACACAACTTTCACTTTCAAAACAAATTGAATACTTATGGCCGATTGTCAATTTTGCATAGAAAAAAAATCAATTTGAGAAATGTCATTAATATTTCAATCTCTTACCAGAGCAATGTTTTACATTAATTTACATATGCAAGCAGATGCCAGTAATTCAAAAAGTTCTTTGAATGTGATTGAATAACTTTGAAATGAATACCATTCCAGTCATTCTAACAGGAAAAGTGTGATGTGCAGGGGTTTCTCAATAGGTGAGGATTGTTAAAGTGTGTTAAAACTTGCCGCTGAGACTTCAGTATCCATTGATAAAGTTGTGTTCAAACATGCAGGAAACGCTTCCTTTTTGTGTAACAAAATCATCTAAGCTTAAAGGAATGCGGCTAGCCAGAGGTTTTCAACGAATGGAGCTTGCTTGATTTTCATCACGTGATCTCAATGTGGAACACTTTTTGTTCTATACTGTTTCAATCAGAGTTTTCTGTTGCACGACTAAAACAACCTTTGAACGTACGCCGTGTATTTTAGTCCAATCCTGGAATGCCGTGAGACTTGCCAGACCCTCCTCCGCAGCGCTGTGGAGAAAGATCTAGCAACGCGACAATATCGTTCTGCCAAGCAAGCTAGCTAGCTAGCACTAGCTGGTAACTTAAGGGTACCATGACATGGTGCTCTTTGGATACTTTTATATAGACCTGAAGTCTCTTTTACATAGTCCTTAGTGGTCCCATAATACTGTATCTAAAGTCTCTTTTATATAGACCTTAGTGGTCCCATAATACTGTATCTGAAGTCTCTTTTACATAGTCCTTAGTGGTCCCATAATACTTTATCTGAAGTCTCTTTTATATTAGATTAGATTAGATTAGATTATACTTTATTTATCCCACGACGGGGAAATTCTGTCGTTACAAGTAGCAGCATAGCAGCAACAGCAAAAAACAAAAAACAAAACAATAACACACAAACAAGTAAGCACGAAAGAAATACAAGGCAAGAAATACAGACAAGAAATAGACAATGAAAATATGGTAGACTGAGTAAGACCTTATAGACCTGTGTGTATAGACCTTAGTGGTCCCCTAATACTGTATCTGAAGTCTCTTTCCCAAAATTTAGCCTTGGTGCAGAATTACAGCCACTAGAGTCAGTCCCACAATGAGATTTCCTTAGTATGTACCATTTCTGAGTCTGTAGCGTTTGAGGAAGAGAGGGGGGGGGCAAGGTGGAGGCTGGGGGGTGTGGCCTTGACCAACTGCCACTTTGCTCGTTGAAAGCCATGATGTCTCTCTCTCTCTCATGGGTGGACCAAATTCTCTGGGCGGGCACAGCAGAGAAAGGGGAGGTAACCTTGCTCCTTGTGACCTCATAAGGGGCTAAATTCCGAATTGGTTCATCTGAGCTTTCATTTTCTCAAAGGCAGAGCAGAATACCCAGGGCTCGGTTTACACCTATCACCATTTCTAGCCACTGGGGGACCATAGGCAGGCTGGGGGAAATCATATTAATGTTAAAAAAAACTCATAAAGTGAAATTGTCATGCCATGGGACCTTTAAGAGAAAGTCTGCAGATTTTCAACCAGCTTTGTGTAAGGCCAAACATGCAAATCAACAGCACCAGTACCCAGGGGTCCACGTTTACGCGCCGCCAAGATGGCGACGGACAAAACGCTTATGCTCAATGCTGGGGCCGCTGTGGCTCAGTGGTAGGGCGGTTGCCTGCCAATCGGAAGGTTGGTGGCTCGATCCCCTGCCCCTGCAGTCATTGTCGAAGTGTCCTTGGGCAAGACACTGAACCCCGAGTTGCATCGGGAGTGTGAATGTGTGTGAATGTTTATCTGATGAGCAGGTGGCACCTTGTACGGCAGCCCCGGCCACAGTGTATGAATGTGTGGGAATGGTGAATGTTTCCTGTAGATGTAAAAGCGCTTTGAGCAGTTGTTAAGACTGGAAAAGCGCTATATAAATACAGCACATTTACATTTACTCATACAAACCTGGGGGTGACGTCCCCATTAGTTTTACAGTCTATGGCCTTAATGAATATGTGGAGTAAATACAAATTTCAGATCTAAACATACAGCTTGTGGAGTTAATCAAGGTAACATTTCTTAAATTACAGAAATTAAGCAGATTTTGATACCAAGGACATTGCAGCCTGAGCCTACAGGAGCTAACCAATACTCTGGCTCTTAATCAAAGGAATTAAGATCAGTCTCCAGTACTGGCAAGAGTCCCCATGCTGCTGTTTTCTTCAGCAAGTCAAACAACCCCCGACAGGCTCCCAGTGCTGCTGTTGTCTGGCTGACCGTGACCTCTGACCACCCTGGAGGGCCCCACTGAGGGCCCCTGCAGGCATCACTAAGTGTGACACTGATATGTTGTTTTCTGACTGCAAACAAATGTGACAGGAGAGGTTGTGTATTCTCAACAGTGATCATTCACGTCTTTGCTTTGATAGACGCCAGCATAAATATCATGTCTATCAGATGCAGTACATGCACAAGAGAGGAGACTATAAATGATTCACAGCAAACAAAAACCACCAACCGAAAAAAAAAAAAAAAAAAAAATAGATGTGGTGTTTTGTTCTGGCTCTCCTCTTTACCTCTCTTTTTCCTCTAATGCTCTCCCTCTCTCTGCTCTGTCTCTCTCTCTGTCAGCCCACTCTATCTTTGGAGTGCCAGCCAAATTCTCTGATATTTCCCTTTGAGAGGATAAAGAGAGAGATGAGAGGGGGGAGGGTGGATGGATGGATGGATGGAGGGAGATTTGGGGAGAAGGGAGAGTGCAGAGGGACTCTGGGAAGAGGTTGATGGAGGGGGTGGAGAGAGGAGGAGAAGGCAGAGGCAGGTAGGAGAGAGAGCTCGACTGAGGTAAATCATAAATTAAGGAAGGAGTAAAGTGAGAGATAGAAAAAGACAGAGAGAGATGGAAGAACAGTTCGATATATCAATAACTACTTTCTACACGAAGGGAGTTACAGTGAGTAGGAAGAGGAGAACTTTGATTTTTAAAAATCCTTTTTCAAAAGACCAATAGGTCCACACACACACACAGACAAAACACACACATTTTCGCTCTGTTTCCTGTTAATACAGATCCTCGCCTTCTAGTACAGACCTTGTGTTTTTTCTCACACCCACAGGCATGTGTGTACTCTCACATTTGATTGGGAAAAATAAAATAAAAAAAATATCATTCTGGCAGGTGACTGTGCCAGAACAGAAACATTACCTTTCTCATGTGTGCTGCATTTTTCATGGAATAAGCCAAATTTGGTCATTTGTAATGGGGGATGGAGAGATGTTGGCGAAAAGGACTGAAGACAGAGTTGGAAGTGAGTGGACTTTTGGTTTCACAATGGAGCCTGTATGATTATAAAATATTACACTGTTATTACTAATATTACCTAGGTAAATTGGACCAGGAAGT
>NW_022604737.1:0-24348 GCF_008692095.1 Etheostoma spectabile
GTTTTTTTTACAAAGAAAGGGTGGAACACAGTGCCCACTCCCACACCCATATCTGACAATTGAAAGCTGTGGGGAAAGGGGGTTCCAAAGCTAATAGACCATTCAACAAGCAGTTCTGATGCACTATACTGGTCCATTCAGGGTGAGCACTGTATACTCTGACTGCAGCAACAAAAGTTCCAATTTCAGTGATACCTAATTTTTATGGTGATACGAGACTGAATGCAAAGTGTGTATCCTCCATGTAACTCAAAGCCTATCCCTTACAGTCAATACTGTCAAATTTGGAGCTTTCTTCCTATTACATTAACGACCAGGTGACCAACATACTGTTTACAGTCTAAATGGCCAACCCTCTGAACCCGAGGACTCGCCCACAAGCAAAAACAGCACCTCTGATTCATAGTTTAATCATTTAATAACCATAAAGCTCACCCTGGCCACCATCAAAGATAAAATTTGGACCTCCAGAAACTTGCTGGTAGAAAGCCCATGCAGATCCCCCCGTGGCTGTGATCAGGATGCTGCAATATCTAAGTAGTATGTGTTTCATGATTGTACTTTTGTTTTGAATGGTAAATGAACAACTGTGCTGGAATTTGTAATCAAAAACAGACTTTTCCTATTTTAACAAACTGTTTTGATCACTTGAGGTATTTCAGTGAAGTCTTTGGTCTTGGACAGTTACCTTGCAATCTAAAACTGTATATCCTATTGTCTCTGGAACATAGTTGGCAGTTGGAGGAGTAATGCTCTTTACAGTGAATATGCAAAAGAAGATGTTCACAAATTCAGCCCAGGTAATGCTCCAGCCCATATTCACACAGACCTAAACCTACTCACTTAATGCTGGTTATAATATTCTAAAC
The DNA here is from genome assembly GCF_008692095.1 of Etheostoma spectabile. Lineage (NCBI taxonomy): Eukaryota > Metazoa > Chordata > Actinopteri > Perciformes > Percidae > Etheostoma > Etheostoma spectabile. Next base: position 870 of record NW_022604737.1, read on the forward strand.
TCAACAATGCCAGAGAAAATGACAAAGAGTGATACAATTTTTTAGTATGTAAGTATTGGCTTTTTCCTTGCAACGTTTTGTTCCAATAACATTAACAAGCATACCGTTAGTTACGTTCCTTGTGTTTGTAACGATTTGGGGAAGTGCTATTTGCAGGTATTGTGGCCGAGCGGTCTAAGGCGCTGGATTTAGGCTCCAGTCTCTCTGGAGGTGTGGGTTCAGATCCCACCACTGCCATTGCTGAATGTTACATACATTGGCACACTCCTTGCTGAGGATTGCCTAAACCGTCCTTTCCAGCACCTTGGAGTAGAGTTACCAAGGAGCCTAGTGCAGCCTGAGCATAGTGATACTCCTGTAATGGGCAGATGCCGTTCTTCTTGAAGAGGGGAACCACCACCCTGGTCTGCCACTCCTTAGGCACTGCCACAGACCTCCACGCAATGTTGAAGAGGTATGTCAACCAAGACAGCCTCTCCTTACAATATTTCTCAACAAATTTAATCAATCCCTGGGGCTTTGCCACTTGGGAGTTCTTTAAACAGTAAACTAAGGGTATTTTTATTACTGTAAAACTAAGTTACAGTAAGGGTATTATACTGTAAAAAAAAAACATGTACAGTTATGATACTGTAATCAGGAAGTTACAGCACGTTGCCAGTAAGTTAACGCAAATTTACAAAAATAAGTCTAACAGTGTTCAGACAAACCTCATTGACTTTCTTTCTTGTAAAAACACAACCCCTGGACTTTCTTTACTCGTCTATTATTGTCCCTTGCTTCGAAATTCCCATTTTCATGGCTGAATCTCACTAGCACTGACTCTGCAGAGAGAGCCAATCAGAGCTGATCAGCAACAGCTGTGCTACCTGCATGATGGGTTTTAACCTGGCATGTAGCACAGGAACCAGTTTCTCTTGGTGACTGGAGTGATGGGAGCTGTTTGGGCCTTTGTTGTTTGTGTGCTGACTGTTTGGATTAACAAAGGTTGTTTGTTAAACAAAGGCTGCCAACCTGACGCGCCTTTGACATGTTTCTGCATGTACCCACTTCCATCTGTGCTGATATTAAACTGAACTGATTTTACCATACTTCTCTGATAAATTGTAAGCAATGAATGATTCATCTGCCAGGAAGCACAACGGTTTCTTTTTGCCATTACTTTATGCATGCCTCCAAACTAAAACAATTGCACGAAAAGGTTGTCAGTTTAGATGAACTACAACAATCAGCATGGCAAGTCCCCACTAGTAGGCTTGAGTCTATTTTTGTTTAAAACTTTTTTCCTTTTTGTCTTGGGTCAAATTTGACTTATGTTAAGTTTCTTTATCAGAAATGAGTTTCTATTAACCAAAAATAACATGGGTGGTTATCAATGATCTTTGCTAGTAAAATTACTGATTTCATTGAAATTAGGGTTTTAAATACATAGTGTTTTGTTTTCCTAGGTCAATTTTGACCTGGAGTTCCAATGGAGCACTATTGTGCTTTACAGCAGATGAGCACATGTAAAGACCCACCAAACACCTGCACACATACACGGCCCCCACAAACACCATAATACAACCGGCAGCTGCAAACTACCTCATGTAATGGTAACATTGTGCTTTCCAACACATGGAAGTGCACATACCAGAGACCTGCAAAAGATCATTGTGCTCTCCAGCATAAAGATGCGTGCACACACACCTGGGGAAATGGTTATGTATTGTACTTTTCAGCAGACGGAGACATCAGTCCCTCCAGACTTTTTGGGCTTTTTTTTTTTTTTTTTTTTTTTTGTGAGAATTGCAGTCTAAAATGCCAGATTTTTTTCGCGGGAGCTTTTGTATAGCTTTTTGTCTTGCAATAAAAGTTGCAATGTCTTTTTTTTTTCTTTTTTTATGTTTAAAAATAACTTTACTCTAGGCTAAGTTTTTGTACTAACCTTCTGAAAAAGGCTCAGGATGCTGCAAATGTTGGTGTAATAAGAACTGGCTGGAGGATTTAAGACATTTGTTGAATTAATCAAATTTGAACATGTGTCTGTGCTTGTTTATCTTTACGTTAATTCCTCACCTGGCCTCGGACACATTCCTATGGTTTGATAAAGTATTGTTATCCTTTAACATATCATTGCACTTACAATGAGTGAGCTGTTCTCAGTTTAGGTCATCCTGTACGCCTCTTCTCCAGTTTTTTCCTGCATCTACCATGTGTGTCACACTGAGACAAAGTCTGGCACGTGGGACTGCAGATGCTGTTTCTCATATCTGCATTGACTTTAATGAAGCCAGATGACGGTTAAAAAAAAAAAAAAATCCCAGATGGCAAAGACCAACGGGAGTTGCATTTAAACCAAACAGTGTCTGAAATCTTTTTATGGGTGTTACGGCAGGTATCAGAACTGTAGTTTCCATTTTTATAGATGAAATATAATTGACATGCCTTAAGATTACTCTTCAGCAAATGTAGACATTTCACTTCAGAAACGGATGCTTTGATAAACGTGAACACACTTAATACTGCTCCAAAGCATACCAATAGCAGAGAATGGTTTGATCCATCGACCTCTGGGTTATGGGCCCACACGCTCCGCTGCGCCACCCTGCTCTGCTGTTCAAGCTCAGGGGCTGGATAATCTGTGAGTGACATTCGAGGAAAGGTTTGGGAACCGGTGGCAACCAATCACCAACAGCAACATTTGGTAGACCTTGACACTATCTTTTATGTGATATTCCTGATTTCTCTGTCCTTAAATTGGTGCTTTCTGCTGTCAAATTCTGTTTTTGTATCAATACGGGTCTGTTTCTTTTTTTTAAGTACATACTGGCCTACATTTTGAATTGCATGCAGGTATACATGCATACAGTGGTATGCATGCGTTTAGGAACCCATGCTGAGTTGACTAAAAGAGGAATTAAAAAAAATCATCTTTTGGAATTGATCTTAATGCCTTGATTTTAAAAAAGTAAAATCAGATATAAACATCAGTAAGGAGTCTACCAAGTTGCATCTTATCATTTTAGTTTGGACACCCAGTGAGGCTTACCGTGATGGTTTGGACTGGGTCACTAGGGTTTTCTGCTGCTCTCGAGCAGATGGCTGTACTCACTCTGGTTTCTCTTCACAATACACAAGTCTTTTGCCTTTTACTAAAGACTTCCTTGAAGGGGAACCCCCCGATGAAACTCTTTTTGGTGGGCTTTGCTGTTTGGCCGAGCCTTTTGTACTTGTGAAAATTAAGCAACTCCGATCGCTTCCTGCAGGTGTTTCTGGCTCTGGATCTGTGGTTGGAGACACCTGCTGCCTCCATGTTCCTGATTCTTGTGAAGTGAATGCAATATCTCTGAATGCCTAGAGGGAGTCCCTTTAAATTTGGCATACATAACCACTTGGAGTCGCGGATGAACTGATTTCGATTTTGGAAGTCAAAGGTCAAGGTCACTGTTTCCTTATGTCACCAGAACTGTATATGTATTTCTCCTGAACTGGTGTACATGGTTAATGTAAAGCCCCAGTGGCCTAATGGATAAGGCACTGGCCTCCTAAGCCAGGGATTGTGGGTTCAAGTCTTCAAGTCCATCTGGGGTGATTTTCAGCAGAGTGGCGCAGCGGAAGTGAGCTGGGCCTATAACCCAGAGGTCGATGGATTGAAACCATCCTCTGCTGGAGACACTCTGAAACCTCAACCTGGTTTCCATGGTGAGATGAATCATAATATAACTGCTGTAAAAGTGTTGACAGCGCCATGAAAATTAATGTTCTGGCAGTCTACTGTCCATTTTGCCAAATCAAGATCCACTACCCGTAATATTGACTTTCCAGTTATGTGATTGGTAAGTGGTTGGGCTGTACACAGGTTTTGATCACATCCATCGGTTGCATGGACAAGACTTCAATACCCCGGTTCCCCCGCATGATCGCTCTCTTGTCTTTGTTGTTCGATGACTATTTGGGCTCACCCCTAAAAACACCCGAAGCATCTCAGACGAAAATCCCTCTGCACCTCAAAGTGCTCTCAAGCACTCCCAGCTGTGCGTTTGCAGAAGAGCACCTTGTTTTCTTGTAGCTTTGGAAAAAGGCTTTAGCTTATGACAAGGTAAACAAATAACACCATTGTGCTTCTCATTCGTGTGTTCACTTCAGTTATGTATTGAATCAAATCTTTAGAGCTAATGGCCCTCATTTATCAACCTAACGTAGAAATCCAGCGCAGATATGAGCGCAGAAATCCTCTTACGACAGGCTTCACGTGAGATTCATGAAACGTTCGTATCACACCAATCAGAGAGTAAGAATGGTCGTACATTGATAAATGCAATTTAAATATCACGCCCCAATATATTCTCAGTTTTGAGGCCTCGGCCCTACTATTTACGACATGGCCAGATCCTGCTAAGAGTTGGAGAATGAAAACCTGACATCTCAGGTGCTCTGGTGCAGCCAGCCACCACCAGGCCCAGGAGAATATGCCACCTAAGAAAAATGCAATCCTACCCGATGAGGTTGAGGAGATTGAATACACCACTGCCAGGCCGAGTGAGAAGGAGAGAGAAGGAGACGCTGGAACAACAGCCAATTTTCTTTTTGGATTTCAAAGGCATTTATGTTGACAGCGGAGGCATTGAGGATTGTCATACTCTGCCGAGCAAAAACAAAACGGCCACTCCATTGGTAATAATCCAGTTCACCAACAGAAAGAAAAAGTCAGCACTCCTCAGACAAGGAAGGAAATTAAAAGGCACCCAAGTTTACATCAACGAACAGCTCAGCAACAAAAATGCTGATATCGCCAAGAAAGCACGCATACTCAGAAACAAAACAAGATCCAGGCAACATGGGCAAGGAATTGTAAGATTTACAACAAACTTTGAATTTTAACTGCAGGAGCTTTATTGCAAACCTTTAAAAAATTAAACAGTACTGAAACAAAGGAACAAAATGTTCACAGCATTTGCAATAACAGAGACTTGGCTCACGGTAGAACAACCGGAGTTGGTAGAGATTGAGGAATATGAACTATCATTCATCAATAGGAAACAATCAAAGGGTGGGGGGTTGCATTATATATTGACCAAAGATAATAATGTCAAATAGTTACTAAAATGTATTTTGTTTTAGATACAAATCATGGAATGCATCACAGTACAAATTGAAATAGAAAATCTAAAAACATTCTAATAGCTGCATGTATAGGAAACCGGGATCGAATAATGACATGTTTAAGGAAATAATTACAGAAATATTCAGTAATATTCAGTATTTCAAAATGTTTTTTTTATCTGCTGAGATTTCAATATTGACTTGCTCAACCCACAAGACCACAACAAAACAACAGAGTTCATTAATCTGGTGTACAGTCCCGGTTGTATCCCTCAATCACTCGACCAACCAGATTACAACCAATACTTCTACACTAATTGATAATATATTTACCAACGTCACTGTCTATAAAGTTGAAAGTGGACTAATAACAAATGATGTCAGTGATCATCTGCCAGTTTTGAAAACATACATAGCTACACTAAGACCAGGAAGGACGACAACATGACAGATGAACTGATTTAGATTTTGCATTTTCAGAAGAGGACCTTGTTTTCTTTTAGCTGTGAAAAAGGCTTGCACTCGTAAAGGTAAACAAATTGCACTTTATTGCCCTTATTAAAAATTTAGGCAATTTTAACAGTACAATACAAACATAAGAAACTACAAAACAACAATAACTTGAAGGCGTACAATTAAAATGGCCAACTTCTAGTGTGTTGGTAATGATGAGAGGACTGTTTGAACAATTTACATTATAAGGGTGACAAAAATGTATTCCTAAAATTAAAATTACACTGACATCTTGTCAGCCCAAAAAAATGTGTATGTTTCTAGAGATGAGAAGAAAGTTTTTACAAAATAAAACCAAATAAAAAAAGTTTCAAACATGTCTTTAAACGTCTTAATGTTCTCCTTTGGGCTTCTCCTAGTACGGCACCGGTGCCTTAAGACCCGGTCGGACCGAATAGTAACGGGGATTTTGGGGCCTCATTTCGGTGCTACTGAAATACCAGCGCTGCCTTTTTCCATCTAGTGGTTGTTTTTGTCATTTAGCAGCAATTACTGGATTATTATTACATTTTTTTACATTTAATTTGGACCATATAGAAATAAACAAGCCATTCTTAAATGTTGCTTACTGTCTTTTTGTGCTCCCTTTTTTTTTTTTTTTTACATATACATTTAAAAAATATATTTTTAAAATTATGGGTTCAGGCACCGATTCTGGTGCCTAAATGGTAAAGGGTTCTGAAGAAAGGCAGAAAACAGGCCAGCTGATTCACAATAACATACATGCTGCTCAGAAGATAAAGTTACTGCTAGTCAGCCTTCAATGTGGAGAGAAGATCAGAATATAACAACACAGCTATCAGGGCATGAGGAGGAGGACACAGCTTGGCTCTGAAACATGTTCACAACGAGGCAGTGTGAATGCGCTGGTGTCTTTTAAGGTTACTACTCTGAGAAAACGTTGCCCCACATTGTTCACAGCTGTACGGCTTCTCTCCAGTGTGAATACGCTGGTGAGTTTTAAGGTTACTACTCTGAGAAAAGGTTTCCCCACATTGTTCACACCAGTACGGCTTCTCTCCAGTGTGAGTGCGCCGGTGAGTATCAAGGCTACCACTATGAGAAAAGGTTTCCCCACATTGTACACAGCTGTACGGCTTCTCTCCAGTGTGAGTGCGCTGGTGAGTTTTAAGGTGTCCCCTCTGAGAAAAGGTTTCCCCACATTGTTCACACCAGTACGGCTTCTCTCCAGTGTGAGTGCGCCGGTGAGTATTAAGGCTACCACTATGAGAAAAGGTTTCCCCACATTGTTCACAGCTGTACGGCTTCTCTCCAGTGTGAATGCGCTGGTGAGTTTTAAGGTGTCCCCTCTGAGAAAAGGTTTCCCCACATTGTTCACAGCTGTACGGCTTCTCTCCAGTGTGAATGCGCTGGTGAGTTTTAAGGCTACCACTACGAGAAAAGTTTCCCCACATTGTTCACAGCTGTAGGGCTTCTCTCCAGTGTGAATGCGCTGGTGAGTTTTAAGGTGTCCCTCTGAGAAAAGGTTTCCCCACATTGTTCACAGCTGTACGGCTTCTCTCCAGTGTGAATGCGCTGGTGAGTTTTAAGGCTACCACTACGAGAAAATGTTTCCCCACATTGATCACAGCTGTACGGCTTCTCTCCAGTGTGAACTCTCTGATGAATCTTTAAATTTCCTGATGTTGTGAAGGATTTGTCACAGTGCTGACAGCGGTGACGTCTGACTCCTCTTCCTCTCCGTTTCTATCAACAGAGAAAAACCAAGAGAGTGAGTTAGTGAGGTGCCATGCTGTAGAGCTCTATCTTAAACTAGAAACAACATTTAGAGCATGTCTATGAAACATTGTTTGACTGACGCAATACTTTTCTTAACCCTTGTGTTGTCTTCCCGTTAAATTGAAAATAACACTTTTGTTGAGGCTTTGTATGAATGTTTTAAATTTTTCTTCAGTTTTTGTCACTTTTTTGACATTTAACAATACATTACACCAACTTATTAACTTTTACTTTTTTACAGTTATTTTTGGAATTTATGGTCAATAAACCTCATGTATAGGAAATTATACCTAAGTTTGAGTGAGAAAAGCATAAATTAGGAATTATTTAGAATAAACTTAAAGGAATGGATGTTGATGATAATCACAGACTGGAATATTTCAACTTTTACTCAAAACTATTTAAAAACACTTCAACGTTTTCTCCAAATGCTATATAATTGAATAATACACCCAAAATTAATGAAAGTAGAGATTTGTACTTGGCAAAGAGCGTTGTGTGGAATCAATCATGTTATTTTGGGTAATTAAAAAGAACACTGATGTAGGACAACAGGTCATTTTGACCCGAGGACGACATGAGGGTTAATTATCTGCCAACATCACTATTATGGAGTTGCATTATGGGAATCCATGCATCCATTGTTGGTTAGTTTGTGATAAATAAACTACTTTTGATCAATTTATGTGTGGCCTCCATTTTGTTGCCAGCCTTTAGCCAGCCGGTAACAAATGGGGGATCATCCGGGATTTTAGTGCTGGGAAAGTTGTAAATGTAACATTTTCCCACAGATTTTTAGCTTTCACTGGTATCTGTAGGGGTTACTGTGTTGTCTTCATGTTGCTGGAACAGCTCTACTCCAGTAAAGTAAATTGGAACCATTGTCCCTGATAGGCATTAGCAATGAGGTCCACCAGTTGACCTTTGACCTTTTGTTTTAGGTTGTTTTTGCTAAATCAAACTTCTATAGCCAGCAGTATTGTGTAAGTAAGTAATATGGTAGTGTAATGTGGTATTGTCCACACAAGCTACATTTCCTCAAGCATTTCTGCTCTGGAATAAAACTGCTGAGCATCACTGACGCCTCAACAAACTGACAAACCCAGGCGCATATGTCGTGGTCATGGATGTTTAAAAAATAGCTTTGATGTACAGTACATTTTGTACACACACTGAAAATACTCAGCAAAATGGCTCGTTCCAGGCATTGCTCTGAGGAACAGAGGACTTTGATTAAAAAGTTGATATGAGAGGGGAAAACATATAAAGAAGTGCAGAAGATTATAAGCTGCTCTGCCAAAATCATTTCAAATGTCCTCCGACCCCCCTGCACTGAAATCAAGCCCCAGTCCACTATGAAGACAGTAAAGCATGCTGGTTATGGGATGTTTCTCATACTGTGGTGTTGGGCCTGTTTATCACATACCAGGGATCATGGATCAGTTCCAATACATCAGAATACTTGAAGAGGTCATGTTGCCTTATGCTGAAGAGGAAATGCCTTTGAAACGGGTCTTTCAACAAGACAAGGACCCAAACACACCAGGAAGGAGCAAAGTCTTGGTTCCAGATGAACCAGATGGATGTTATGGAGCGGCCAGCCCAACCCCCGGACCTCAATCCCAGAGAACACTTGTAGGGTGACATCATAAATGCCGTTTCTGAGTCCAGACCCAGTAATGCAGAGGAATTATGGGATGTAGTTCAATGGTCCTGGGCTGGAATACCTGATCACAGGTGACTCCATGCAACACAGATATGAAGCAGTTCTCAGAAATAATGGTTATGCAACTAAATATTAGTGCAGGGATTCAAACCCTGACACATTTTTCAGTTTATACAGTAAACATTTGAGTTTGTAAAGAAAAATGCAAATACTGCTAATATTCCTTTTTCTTAATTTCCTGTAAAGGTAGAACACAGACTTGATCAATGTTGGTGATGTTCTGATTTGGAAATGAATGGGCAGTGTTCCTAATGCATTGGTATTATGGAATTAAAAGCTATTCTAAGGATTTTGATCATTATTCACTTCTTTAAAAACAGCTGTTATTCTGAACACAACTGTATGTAATGGCTTTGCATACAAAGATGTAATGATTGGTCGAAAGGGGGGTGGCCTGATACACCCCCCAACAATACATGAATGTCCATTGATCTGCGTTTGTATATCAACAGACAGAGTGAGTGAGTTAGTAAGGTGCCATGGTGGAGCGAGCTAAGTAAAACCAGAAGCATCGTTTTACAGCATGTCTGTGTCTCCTGCTGCATTACCATGGTTACGCTCTGTGTGTGTGTGTGTGTGTGTTAATAAAGTTTGGATTGATATATCTGTCTGGCCTTTTTGTTAGCGGCCTTGAGCCAGGCAGGAACAACCGGGGGATGGTCTGGGATTGGTAGTGCTGGAAACTTTTCTTTGTGGGAGTGTCTGACTAGGGGTCATCAGCCTCTCAGACTCAGGGGATTGATTGGCACGCTTTGTTTCTTAATTAGATCAAAAATCTAAATTTGATCACAAAAAAATAATACTCTACATTACAACCATAATCCAGAAAAACAAAGCATGAATATATTGTTGAATCTGTTAAGTTAAATTAGTAGAAATGTACATTACGATAAATGTGACTGCACATTATATGAAAGGCACCGAGGAGATTATCCACACTGATTTTTCCCGGCCTTTATTTATCCGTGTTGCCCCCCCGACCACTATCAGAGGGCCGCAGTTTAATTGACTACCGGTTTTTCTTTGAGGAATTACGGTATAATATATAAATCCAAAAAGACATTTGTTAAACCCTCTGTGTGCATTCATTAATATTGAGATTAGATTTATGTGAATCTTCAGTCTGGAGTACCCTCTTTCCTTCACTCACCTTCTCCTCCCTGACACCTTTCCTCTTGCCCTCCTTCTTTTTCTTCTTCTTCTTCTTCTTCTCCTCCGTTTCCTTGTGTTTCTGCAGGTACTCGGTGATAAGGTCCAGGTCCAGGTTTTCTTGCGGCTCCCATGTGTTCTCCTCACTGGAAAGGTGAGTGCAGACAGAAGAACATCTCCTCACACTTTGTTTTTAGACAATTCTCACTCTAATTATCATTCATATTATTCCTTTTTTCTATTGCCATCTTGTAAGGTTATTTGTGGGTCTGCAACATAGTGTCAAAATACCAAACCTTCAACTTTGAAGGCATGATACCATGCTGACACTTATTTGCAATATGTAAATATATATATATCTCAGGACCAAGAACACCAAGCATTAATATTCTAGACTCATACTTACTCTGAGAAGCCCTTCCATTTCAGCAGAAACTCTACTCTTCCCTTCACCACTCTGCGGTCCAAAACCTTCTCCACCACATACTCCTCATCTTCCTCTTCCACCTCCTCCTCGCCCTTCTTTCCTGCTCTGGTCGCCAGCTTGCCGTCTGCTGAAGATGCCTTTAGTAGACCCAAGGGGGGGGGGGCATGCAGAGATAATATACAAGGGTTAGAAGAACTAATGGAGGTGTGACTGAGTTGTAGTTGACCGTGTTTTACTAGATTAAAATCTTCTGTTTGAATGGAGAAAATGAAAGGGCTGATGAGGGACCAATCCATAGGACTCCAGAGTGTCAAGTATCTCCTGCATTCAGACTGAAAGAACTACTAAAATGTAAGGCCCAAAAGTCATTAACTGGAGCTACAAGCTACATGCACAGTAGTCTGGATCAACCACACTTCATTTAGCAGAACATCTCCAGATGTTCCTGTGTGAAAATGGAAAGTTCAGAAAGACGTTTTAATGGGGCAACAAGGCAGACCTGGTCACTTCTTTAAGGGAATAACTGTAAAGATTCCCAAAGGATATGTTTGCAATTAATTGAATTCTGATTTTAATTTAGATTTTGACTCCAACGAGTCAAATAAAATACAAATATATTATAATCGAGAAAAAAATGTTCTGTATTGAAGAACACTCTTTTTTTGTCTTGTGTTGTGAATGACACACGCATGCGCACATCTGCCCTTCCCGAAGCCATAAAACCTCTCAGCAGTCAGGGGGGCATCCAGTGGAATTTAAAAACTCAGCACGAGTAAAGATGTTAGAAGGAGAGCAGCCAGAGCAGTGTCTGGTCCGCAAAAAAGGCAAATCCAACTCCGTTGTCAGGGAAAAGTTAACGTTAGCTAACTCTGCGGTCCCTCTGCTTGAGCCGCACAACAACGTGTTGTAGAGCCCAGGAGCCCTGGCTCTTATCTAACATGTGTCTGTCTAAATAATATTTAAAAAAAGACAAAAATGGTTTGACTAAAACTCGGCTAACATACCCAAGTTCTCTTTGGACTAAAACGATAAATGGACTGCTCTCTTTAGCACTTTTCTAGTGTCAACGACTACTCAAAGTTCTTCTACATAATACAAGAACCATTCACACCACACAAGTACACTGGGGCCGAGGCTGCTGTACAAGTACACCCCGTACTCAGTGTTCAGTGTTTTTGACTTTGACATAGGACTGCAGGAATTGCAGTCCATGCACCATCCTTCCAATTGGCAGGCGACCGCTCTACCACTGATCCACAGCCGCCGTCTTTTAGTGTTGGTATGTTGATGGCGGCCCGCCACGGTATAGGGCAGACGCACAACAGGGTTTCTGCTATGTACACCGCCGCTCCTTCAGCTGTTCATGAAAAGTCATGAAGTCGTAATTACGCGACTCTGCAGAGCCGTCTGCTCTACTGGACTCAAGCCAACTGTCATCCGCTCTCTTTCGCCGAAGCAACTGGAATTGCCTAGCCTTCCTATTTTGCATGTATGTATGTATGTATGTATGTATGTAATATGCACGTGCATATTGTAATGACGAGAGTCATTTATATATAAATCCTTAAGACATTTGTGAAACCCTCTGTGTGCATTCATTAATATTGAGATTAGATTTTGGGACTCTTCAGTCTGGAGTACCCTCTTTTCTTCACTCACCTCCTCCTCCCTGACACCTTTCCTCTTGCCCTCCTTCTTCTTCTTCTCCTCCGTCTCCTTGTGTTTCTGCATGTACTCGGCGATAAGGTCCAGGTCCAGGTTGTCTTGCGGCTCCCATGTGTTATCCTCACTGGAAAGGTGAGTGCAGACAGAAGAACATCTCCTCACACTTTGTTTTCAGACAATCCATTCTCACTCTAATTGTCATTCCTATTATTCCTTTTTTCTATTGCCATCTTGTAAGGTTATTTGTGGGTCTGCAACTTATGTCAACTTTGAGGGCATGATACAATGCTGCAATCTATGCTGTAGATTATTTGCATACACACACATATACAGTACAGGCCAAAAGTTTGAACACACCTTCTCATTCAATGCGTTTCCTTTATTTTCATGACTATTTACATTGTAGATTATCACTGAAGGCCTCACAACTATGAATGAACACATGTGGCATTATGTACTTAACAAAAAACTGTGAAATAACTGAAAACATGTCTTATATTCTAGTTTCTTCAAAGTAGCCCCCCTTTGCTTTTTTGATAGTGCTGCAAACTCTTGGTGTTCTCTCAATAAACTTCATGAGGTAGTCACCTGAAATGGTTTCCACTTCACAGGTGGGCATTTTCAGAGTTAATTAGAGGATTTTCTTGCCTTATTAATGAAGTTGGGACCATCAGTTGTGTTGTGCAGAAGTCAGGTTGATACACAGCCGACAGCCCTATTGGACAACTGTTACAATTCATATTATGGCATGAACCAATCAGCTAAGTGAAGAGAAATGAGTGGCCATCATTACTTTAAGAAATGAAGGTCAGTCAGTCCGGAAAATTTCAATGTGTCCCCAAGTGCAGCGGCTAAAACCATCAAGCGCTACAACGAAACTGGCACACATGAGGACCGCCCCAGGAAAGGAAGACCAAGAGTCACCTCTGCTGCTGAGGATAAGTTCATCTGAGTCCCCAGCCTCAGAAATCACAAGTTAACAGCAGCTCAGATTAGAGACCAGATGAATACGACACAGAGTTCTAGCAGCAGGCATATCTCTAGAACAACTGTTAAGAGGAGACTGAATCAGGCCTTCATGGTCAAATAGTAGCTAGGAAACCACTGCTAAGGAGACACAACAAGCAGAATAGATTTGTTTGGGCCAAGAAACACAAGGAATGGACATTAGACCAGTGGAAATCTGGGCTTTGGTCTGATGAGTCCAAGTTTGAGATCTTTGGTTCCAACCGCTGTGTCTTTGTGCGACAGAGAAAAGGTGACCGGATGGGTTCTACATGCCTGGTTCCCACCGTGAAGCATGGAGGAGGAGGTGTGATGGTGTGGGGTGCTTTGCTGGTGAGACTGTCGGGGATTTATTCAAAATTGAAGGCATACTGAACCATCATGGCTACCACAGCATCCTGCAGCAACATTCCATCCCATCTGGTTTGCGTTTAGTTGGACCATCATTTATTTTTCAACAGGACAATGACTCCAAACACTCCTCCAGGCTGTGTAGGGGCTATTTGACCAAGAAGGAGAGTGATAGAGTGCTGCGCTTCCACAGTCACCGGACCTGAACCCAATCCAGATTGTTTGGGGAGAGCTGGACCGCAGAGTGAAGGGAAAAGGGCCAACAAGTGCTGAGCATTCTGGGAACTCCTTCAAGACTGTTGGGAAACCATTTCAGGTGACTACCATTCAAGAGAATGCCAAGAGTGTGCAAAGCAGTAATCACAGTAAAGGGGGGTACTTTGAGGAAACTAGAATATAAGACATGTTTTCAGTTATTTCACACTTTTCAGAATTCCACGTGTGTTCATTCATAGTTTTGATGCCTTCAGTGATAATCTACAATGTAAATAGTCATGAAAATAAAGGAAATGCATTGAGTTATATGATAATGATATATATACACACAGTGTATATATATCACACAGACCAAGGACACCAAGTATTAATATTCTAGACTCATACTTACTCCGAGAAGCCCTTCCATTTCAGCAGAAACTCTACTCTTCCCTCCACCACTCTGCGGTCCAAAACCTTCTCCACCACATACTCCTCTTCCTCCTCCTTCTTGCATTCCTTTCCTGCTTTGGTCGCCAGCTGCCGTCTTCTGAAGGTGCTTCTGGTAGACCCAAGGAGGGGGGGGAGACATGCAGAGATAATATTACAAGGGTAAGAAGAACTAATGGGAGGTGTGAGTGAATTCTAGTGTTTTACTAGATTAAATAAAAATATTCTGGAGAAAATGCAAGGGCTGATGAGGGGACCAATCCATAGGACTCCAGAGGTTCAAGTATCTCCTGCATTCAGACTGAAAGAACTACTAAAATGTAAGGCCCAAAAGTTATTAACTGGAGCTACAAGCTACATGCACAGTAGCCTGGACCAACCACACCTCATTTAGCAGAACATCTCCAGATGTTCCTGTGTGAAAATGGAAAGTTCAGAAAGATGTTTTGATGGTGCAACAAGGCCGGCCTGGTCGCTTCTTTAAGGGAATCACTGTAAAGATTCCCAAAGAATATGTTAACGTTAGCCATCTTATATCTAACTGGGATGTTTTGGGAGTGATTGGAGCAGGATTGCTGAGGACGAAGTAATGTTACGCAGACTGATAAGCCATGGATGCAGCACATTGAAATAGTGTGTGTGTGTGTGTGTGTCTGCTCTCTGTCAACATGCACATGTGTTTCTTCTATCAGGGTGAACAGTTCCTTCCTGAGACTATGTAGCAGAGCCAAAGTTGTTGCATCCAGAGTTTAGCCCCACCCACGACTATTCTGATTGGTTTAAAGAAAACAAACAAGCCAGAGCGTTTCCTCTACAGTAAAAGAACAAAACAAAAAAAATCCCATTTAAAGCTGTTTTTAACTTTAATAAATGAAAACATCTTTCTAAGAGACAACAAGGAATCCTGTTAAATAATCCTGATTTCAATAGAAACCAAAGTAATTGGGATTCATATCTCTTTCCCTAACGTACGACACAGAAAAGCTTCAAATGATCACATTTCAGAAACATAAAAATCAGCAATTGTTTGTTTATTTTAAGATATATTTCAGGTAACGCATTAAAGCTCGGTCTATTTGCTGGATTGTTCCAAGGTAACTGTCGGTAGCTAACGTTAGCAGATAAGCCTGTTGACAGTGTTGAGTTATGAAAAGTTAAAAACAATGTATTTATGCTAAAGTATGCTGCAGTCGGGTAGAGAAGATTTGATTTAATTCAGTGGTGAATGCTCCATATCAAGCTGTTTAATTATCATCTGTTGTCTCAGTGAAGAGTAGATCAGACGGCCATATTGTCCCCCCCCCTCTAAAGAAATGATTAGGTCAAGTCTGGCATCTCACATATAGAAAGAAACCTTTTGCTTCATACCAGGACGTAACCTTCTGCCCCCCGCTGTCTTAGACTATAAGACGATACAATGTTGATTACTGTATTTGTGTCTCTTTTATGTTAATGTTAACTACCATGTTAGTTAGCAGTAATTAGCCTGTGCCTATGTTAATGTTAACTAGCATGTTAATTAGCAGTAATTAGCCTGTGTCTATGTTAATTTTAACTAGCATGTTAGTTAGCAGTAATTAGCCGGTGTCTGTTAATTTTAACTAGCATGTTAGTTAGCAGTAATTAGCCTGTGCCTATTTAATGTTAACTAACATGTTAGTTAGCAGTAATTAGCCGGTGTCTGTTAATTTTAACTAGCATGTTAGTTAGCAGTAATTAGCCTGTGCCTATGTTAATGTTAACTAGCATGTTAATTAGCCGTAATTAGCCTGTGTCTATGTTAATTTTAACTAGCATGTTAGTTAGCAGTAATTAGCCTGTGCCTATTTTAATGTTAACTAACATGTTAGTTAGCAGTAATTAGCCTGTGCCTATGTTAATGTTAACTAGCATGTTAGTTAGCAGTAATTAGCCTGTGCCTATGTTAATGTTAACTAGCATGTTAGTTAGCAGTAAATACGTACGTACCGCTACACTTTCAGACAGGTTGCTCACGTCACATTTACGTCGTCAAGCTCAGTTGGAGACTGCGCAGTAACGCTCAGCATCACCGGGAAAGAGCTTCTAATAGACTTCACTGGTCTCCGTCCAGAGCAACGGGACCTGTTGGTCCACTTCTTTAACTGTCTATGTTTCACTCACTCACTTAAAACAACTACTAACTGGCTCTATTAGCCTACAAGCTAGCTTGTAGGCTAATAGAGCCAGTTAGGTCAGTTGGGTCAGTGTTTTCTTTCTTTCATTCCTATTTCAGGTCTGTCAGTCACAGTGAACACCGGGGACATTTCCAGGGACAGGTCACCAAAACCGGGGACTGTTCCCGGAAACCGGGGACATCTGGTCACCCTCCACAAGGACTTTAGCTTGCGCTACACTAACTGCTAACGATGCTAACGATGCTAGCGGGCTAACGATGCTAACAGCCGTTGGTATCATAACTTTTACAAACTGTATGGATGTAAAACGATTTTAACACACACACACACACACACACACAAACACGTATGTATGTTTTCCATATGTTTACATATATGGATGTTTACCTTCTGTCCGGTCATCGAGTCAGCGTCTGGTAGAGATAACGGATTCTCTTCATCATCAGGATAACGGTCGTTCTCCTCGTCACCGCCGAAGGCCCGCCCCTCTGCCCTCACATCGACAGCTGATTGGACGGAAGTTAACAACAACCATAGAATCAAAGTAGGTCAACAGTTTTAAAAAAAAAAACCTGTATTTTACTGTAACACTGAACACATTCAAATAATTATTTAACGGTTACAAAAATAATAACGGAAAAACTACAAAATAAAATGTAATATACAGTATACATAATTAAATCAACCTGACATGTGTGTAGTAATAACAATAACCTAATTTTTCTTTCTTAAATATTATTTAAATATTTAAAATCCTGAAAATGTAGAAAGTAAGTGTGTGTGGTGTGTGTGTGGTGTGTGTGTGTGTGTGTGTGTGTGTGTGTGTGTGTGTGTGTTAATATCGTGAGTACATTTCTTGAGTTATGATTGTATGAAATTATGGTTAAGTAATGATAAATGTATATATTACCTCAATGTTCACATCACTCCAGTTCGGAGGTCTTTACACTGTTTTCCAGCCCCTCAAAGATTGTATTTCAAAATGCTACTGCATACACAGAACCACGGGGGGATAGAGTCCAGGTTGAAATATACACAAGTTATCCTTTAAATATCAACATATTATTAAAATGAAAATGGGCGTGTACAGGGAGAGATAAGAGGCTGATTCACATATGCACACTTGTAGGTAATATGTGATTTATGAACAGAATATTACATAGATGAGCATGCACACGGTTTTATAAATCTGATTTATTTTTTCTTCGTGGCTAACTGCTAGCGTTAAAGTCTCAGCTCTCTTCTAATTTGTGCTGTGTTGTCTGATTTGAAGTAATTTTTCCGTGGTTTTAGTCAGTTTGAGAGGATTTTATATGCTAGCAGCCTCGGGCAGGAGCTAACAGGCTGATTAGCAGTCCATGTGCTTGTTTCTTAAAGCATTAATTCTTTTACTGCAAAATTCACTTCACAGTACTTCAATTTTCATAAAGAAAATCCTGAAATAGTCTAAATTTTACAAGAAACTGGAATAAAGTACAGTAAGAAGTGTTAATATTCAAGAGAGTGCATATGTGTATATGGGTGAATATGTGTTCATGTTATGTTGTCTTGCCACTAAATTTTTCCTTCGGGATGAATAAAGTATCTATCTATCTATAGTATCTATCTATCGTAACCACTCTATCTATCTATAGTATCTATTTATCTATCTAAAAGTACATTCAACCAATACTACGTTTCCTCCAGTCCATTATGAATGCAGAACTCTGAGTTAGTGCTGCACAATTATGGCCAAAATGATAATCATCACGTACTCACGTACACTTATGAGCACCCTATGTTTGAACATGGTGTTTGGTAAGGACAATCCATGACTAACACAGAAGTCCAACAACAGACAAACCACTCGGTTTCAGATCCGGCTGGCCGTTCCTCCCAATCACGCCTCTCCAAGGATCTCCACCATTGTCCACGTGTGCGTTGAAGTCCCCCAGCAGAACTATGGAGTTCCCTACTGGAGCCCCATACAGGACTCTATTCAAGGTCTCCAAGAAGGCAGAATATTCCAAAATCTTGTTTTGGTGCATATGCACAAACAACAGTCAGAGTTTTCCAGTCCAATAATGTGGAAAAATAATGTTCCTAATAAAAATTGATGAGTGGTCCCTGTCCCACATACCCCCGGCCATAGTTACACAAGCACATCCTCTGTTCCCCAAGCACTCTTTACCTAATACCCATAAAACAATACACAATCCATCAAGCTTTATTTTAAAAAGAATGGTATCCGTGAGTGTACTAGTCTAAAGCCTCCTGTCCACTGTCTTGTCGGGATAATTTGGAGATGCAGCCTTGGCCCTTCACCCTGTTACTGAGCTTCTAGTAATGAAACCCATTTTCAAACCAATTCCTCAAGTGGTTCAGTGCTTCACCAAAGCTTCATTTGCCCTTCACTATCAACACTTAGTTTCTTGACTTGGTAATGCCTTATGTCTACTGTAATGATGTAAAATTGAGTTGAGCCATAATTCATTTTATTCATACCTTTTCTTTCCCATTGTGACATGTCAAAATGTCAAAAGGTGCATGTGTTTGAAAGCCATCTCTGCACATCCATGTTCCACTCCCAAAGTGGTTTTACACGTGCTAGTTGTCCCTTAAATTCACAGTTTATTTTTGTAATGTATTGGTGTTTTCTGTATTTAAAAAAATAGAAATAATCGTAAAGTTAACAGGAAAATGTATGTAAAATCACAGTTTTTTTGTAAAGTGTGTCAAGTACTGACTATTGCCTGACCGGGAATTGAACCCGGGCCACGGCGTTGAGAGCGCCGAATCCTAGTCACTAGACCATCAGGGAATCACGTTTATTAAATTTATCTTGTATATGTGAGTTCCTTTCTCTTACGGAATGACTCATATTTTTAGGCGAGGAATGGCTCCTGGCTAGAGCTTCAGAAGGCAGGACATGACAGATTACACATCTGTCACATAGTCAGTTTGTAGTCTTAAATACCCAGTCTCTTGCTGTTCTTGACTAGTTGGCCACCCCTGCTTTGTGTCGCTCCAGGTAAGCAGAAAGCAATCGTTATGCACCTTTGCATTGCACTAAAATGTCAAAATTTGACGTGAATCCAACAAAACATTATTTGACACTCAAGTACATGTTTTTCAGTTAAAAATGTTGGTTAGGGGTTTAGTTACTGCTTGAAAAAATGAAAATAATTGTCATTGAGATGGAGGCAGATGAAGTGTTTATGACCCATCAATGATGACAAAAGGATACATCTGCTGTCGGGGTCTGATTTAAAGGAAATGGTACTCTTTAAAAGTGTTGGGGTTAGCTTTAAACTAATGAGGAAGAATTTGACAAATCTAAATCAACCAAAACTAGTCCAGGAACTTTCTCTTTTAAATGTACAACTGTATCTGTCAGTCCTGACCATTCCCTGACCGGGAATTGAACCCGGGCCGCGGCGGTGAGAGCGCCAAATCCTAGCCACTAGACCATCAGGGAGTCCGACTGTCAGATTATTTTTGTAGATGTGATTTTCCTTGTGTGTAATTAGCATCTTTCTCATTTTCTCTCATTTCCTCTTTTTTCCTCCTTTTTCCTCTTACTTTTCGTCTTTTTCCTTCTTCACTCCCTCTTCCCCTTTTTCCTCTTCTTCCACCCCCCTATGAGACTGTTGATCCCCAGCTTTGGCGCAATGGATAAAGAGTCTGACTTTGGACTCTAGGTTCGACTCCTGGCTAGCTCGTACTGTCTTTAGTGACTAAATCCCTTGTTCGTCATTTCCAACTTACCCCCCAGTACAAACTCTACAAAGAAAATGTATATCTATAAAGAGCCAAATGATGAGTTAAAAGTAATCTAAGCCTCTTGGTGTCGTCAACTACAACAATAATCAAGCTCTTGCTGTTGTTTTTCTGTTTTGGCTTGCTAATCATCTTTCTTGAAAAAAAAAAAAATTTTCCCTGAAGGACAGAATCCGCAGTGCTAGATAAACCATCCATAAAATTTTCATTTATTAGTCAACAATCAGGGAAAACGGGAAAATACCAGTACAGTTGATATTCAGAGTTCCCACTATGCTTTCATAACAACAAGGCCCTACTGGTACCAAGGGGCCGTGATCGTATAGTGGTTAGTACTCTGCGTTGTGCTGCAGCAACCCCGGTCCAATCCGGGTCACGGCAGCTTTGTGAAGCTAGTTCTCTGTAACGCCTCCAAATTGTTCCATCCTCTGCTTCTTTCTACATGATAGAAACTTGAAGGCTCAGGTTAAAGGTCCTGCAGGAGGCCCCACATTTTGGACTACAACAAAGATTTGACTGGCTTTCTGTACACTTGCCAACCAAGATCACCACTGTTTGCATAGAATGGTGTGAGAAGTCAGGTACTCCCAATGCTCTCTGAACGTAGACTAGTGGGGCAGTGGGTAATGCGTCTGACTACAGATCACAAGATGTTAGGGTTGACTCCTGGATAGTTTGTTCTGTTCTTTAGCTATTACATTACTTGATCCTCACTTCCAAGTTTACTCCTGTGCAACCTGTCTATCACAATAAATTTACACATATGAGGAGCCAAATGATGTGTAAATAGCTTTCAACATGTGCTAAAACAGCTCTAAATCCTTTAATTTAACTGAAGCACAGCTATCATCAAGCTCTCTCTGTTGTTTTTTAGAATCAGCAGTACTAGATAAACTATCCCTGGAATTGTCAGTTGTTACTCATCAATTAGGGGAACCTAGAAAATAGCAGCATAATTGTGGATCCGATTTCCGACTATGCTATCACAACAACGCAGCGATTTAATACCAATGGTTGTGATCTTATAGTGCTTGGTACTCTGCGTTGCGGTAGCTGCAGCAACCTCGGTAGGAATCTGGGTCACGGCATCTGTGAGAAGCTACTTTTCTGTTGTTTCTTTGAATTACTACATCTTCTGCTTTACTTTACATTGATAGAAACTGCTAATTGCTATGCTTTGTATCAGCAGCAAGTATATTTTCAGTCTGTTGATGTTTAACAAAAATCTGTTGCTGCAAGTGAAATGTCTACAGTCCTCATACCTGCCGTAACACCCATAAAAACTGGAGCATAATACAATAAATACACTACACTACAGTGCAAGTACATAAATACATTACTGCTTTAACTATTACCGGACAGCAGGGGCACGGAGCAGAGCAGAGCGGCCGTTAGGGAGGAATCCTCCTCCGTGTTCAGCTCCATTTGAACTGGCTGTAAAAAACTTAACGTTGGAACTTTATGATGAATAGAAATGTTGACAGGTTGATTTCTGTTAATAACAAACACAACTAAGGTCAATAGAAAAAGAAATATATATAAATGAAAAGCCGTCTTTGTTCATCTTTCCACTGTTCCTACAATCTCCACTCTGGTCTGGTTGGAAACTAAAGGATCTAAACTAAAAGGATGTTCCTCTTTAACTAAAAGGTCTATCTGCAGGGATCCATCCCATAATGTTGTCACAAACTTAGAATAATAATCTGAGTCTGTCAGCAGCAACAACACAACCTTTAGTGGACGCTGACTTTACCTTTAAATTAGGAGTTTAAACAGAGACACAACAGGAAGAATAAATCCATCAAATCAAGTCCCCATAATCAGCATGTGCCTTGTTTTATTTCAGGTAGTCAGCATGGAGCTGTTCCACATTCCAGACATTTAAAACAAGTCAATCATTGGCGTTATTCTATGAGTCAGATGAATAAATCAGCTGTTTGCTATTTGAGCTGCTCTGTTTCCTGCTGCTCCGTCATTCTTTAGTGTCCTCTGGAAACAGGTTGCTGTCCTTTATGTGTCTTAGGATGACATCATCAGTGTCTTTGCTTTAGTCTGAAGAAACTCCAACAGATTTAAAACCACATGCAGTCACAGAAAATACAAACAGGGAATAGAAAATATCAGACAAAGAATATCAAATGAAAAGTCCCCAAAGTAGGAAAATATAATGTTAATCTACTAAACAACAATAACTGGAGAGCATCCAATTAAACACATGGCCGACTTCCAGTATGTTGGTAATGAAGAGAGGAATGTTTGGACAGATTACAGATTCATTTATTTTTATTTAACCTTTATTTAACCAGGAACAATCCCATGAGCTACAGTACTCTTCTTCCAGGGAGTCCTGCCAAGACAGGCGGCAATAAGTTTCATAATACATAAAAGACAGGACAATGGTTCCATACTACACCACACATCTCTATAGATACTACAACACAAACAAGACATTACACTTAACTTAAGCTAATGCAGACATACAACTTAAAGGGCACCTTGTTAAAAGAAATTACACTGTTCAGGCAGAGTTAACTTTAAAGGTTTTAAACTGAATTTGACCCAAAGTCCAAATTCAGGCCTTCAGCACATGGTTTTTAAACATTAGTTTTTTTGCTGTGTAGTCTCGAGATGCTACTGATGGAAAGTTTGGAGATTTAAAGGGTTCAAAAGTGTGTTCAAAGGTTAAAACTAATAGCCCTAGAGCAGCCATGCCTCGTCAAGGCCCAAATGAGAAAGCAGCCTGGAGAAGTACTATACTGAACATTGCTGTTTCTGGTCATCCTAAAGTCCTTAAACATGTATTTTCTAAATTATAGAAAAGATCACGTGACCGGTGCTTGCAAGGGTTGCTCAGAACTGAGGCCCTGCATCCTCCTCTGCATTTTACAATAAAAAACCAGGTCATTCTTTCTCATTCGACGTCAGTCATTTTATTGTTACCACTGTGACTTAGTGGAATGTCTGCAGGCACAAAAAGGTCCTGGAAAAGCAAAAAATGTGCTTCAATAAGCGGTTAACAACGCAGTGAAGTAAGCATTGCTGCAACACATCAGGACAGAGTTGAGAGGCAGGAAGCTACGGTACGGGACCTGGTTTAACGGCCAGACCTGTGCAGGGAGACAACAGGCAGATAAGGAAACTTGCATTGATGACGAGAAGAAATTGAGTTTAAGCTAGCCAAAATGGAGGAACGATGAGATAAAACAATGTGCACATTCTTGGACTGAAAAGACGACTCATGGGATTCCTGCAGAAACA
>NW_022604738.1:0-19748 GCF_008692095.1 Etheostoma spectabile
GCTTGAAAAAATGAAAATAATTGTCATTGAGATGGAGGCGGATGAAGTGTTTATGACCCATCAATGATGACAAAAGGATACATCTGCTGTCGGGGGTCTGATTTAAAGGAAATGGTACTCTTTAAAAGTGTTGGGTTAGCTTTTAAACTAATGAGGAAGAATTTGACAAATCTAAATCAACCAAACTAGTCCAGGAACTTTCTCTTTTAAATGTACACCTGTATCTGTCAAGTCCTGACCATTCCCTGACCGGGAATTGAACCCGGGCCGGGCGGTGAGAGCGCCGAATCATAGCCACTAGACCATCAGGGAGTCCCATCGGTCAGATTTATTTTTGTAGATGTGATTTTCCTTTGTGTGTAATTTAGCATCTTTCTCATCTTTCTCTCATTTCCTCTTTTTTCCTCCTTTTCCTCTTACTTTTCGTCTTTTCCTTCTCACTCCCTCTTCCCCTTTTTCCTCTTCTTCCACCCCCCTATGAGACTGTTGATCCCCAGCTTTGGCGCAATGGATAAGAGTCTGACTTTGGACTCTAGGTTCGACTCCTGGCTACTCGTACTGTCTTAGTGACTAAATCCCTTGTTCGTCATTTCCACTTTACCCCCCAGTACAAATTCTACAAAGAAAATGTACATCTATAAAGAGCCAAATGATGAGTAATTAAAGTAATCTAAGCCTCTGGTGTCAGTCAACTACAACAATAATCAAGCTCTTGCTGTTGTTTTTCTGTTTTGGCTTGCTAATCATCTTTCCTTGAAAAAAAAAAATGTTTTCCCTGAAGGACAGAATCCGCAGTGCTAGATAAACCTATCCATAAAATTTTCATTTATTAGTCAACAATCAGGGAAAACGGGAAAATACCAGTACAGTTGATATTCAGAGTTCCCACTATGCTTTCATAACAACAAGGCCCTACTGGTACCAAGGGGCCGTGATCGTATAGTGGTTAGTACTCGCGTTGTTGCTGCAGCAACCCCGGTTTCCAATCCGGGTCACGGCAGCTTTGTGAAGCTAGTTCTCTGTAACGCCTCCAAATTGTTCCATCCTCTGTTTCTTTCTACATTGATAGAAACTTGAAGGCTCAGGATAAAGGTCCTGCAGGAGGCCCCACATTTTGGACTACAACAAAGATTTGACTGGCTGTCTGTATACTTGCCAACCAAGATCACCACTGTTTGCATAGAATGGTGTGAGAAGCCAGGTACTTCCAATGCTCTCAACATGCTATCTGTGGGGCAGTGGGTAATGCGTCTGACTACAGATCACAAGATTTAGGGTGACTCCTGGATAGTTGTTCTGTTCTTTAGCTATTACATTACTTGATCCTCACTTCCAAGTTACTCCTGTGCAACCTGTCTATCACAATAAATTTACACATATGAGGACCCAAATGATGTGTAAATAGCTTTTCAACATGTGCTAAAACAGCTCTAAATCCTTTAATTTAACTGAAGCACAGCTATCATCAAGCTCTCTATCTGTTGTTTTTTAGAATCAGCAGTACTAGATAAACTATCCCTGGAATTGTCAGTTGTTACTCATCAATTAGGGGAACCTAGAAAATAGCAGCATAATTGTGGATCCGATTTCCGACTATGCTATCACAACAACGCAGCGATTTTAATACCAAATGGTTGTGATCTTATAGTGCTTGTACTCTGCGTTGCGGTAGCTGCAGCAACCTCGGTAGGAATCTGGGTCACGGCATCTGTGAGAAGCTACTTTTCTGTTGTTTCTTGAATTACTACATCTTATGCTTTACTTTACATTGATAGAACTGCTAATTGCTATGCTTTGTATCAGCAGCAATATATTTTCAGTCTGTTGATGTTTAACAAATAATCTGTTGCTGCAAGTGAAATGTCTACAGTCCTCATACCTGCCGTAACACCCATAAAAACTGGAGCATAATACAATAAATACACTACACTACAGTGCAAGTACATAAATACATTACTGCTTTAACTATTACCGGACAGCGGGGGCACGGAGCAGAGCAGAGGGGCCGTTAGGGAGGAATCCTCCTCCGTGTTCAGCTCCATTTTGAACTGGCGGTAAAAAACTTAACGTTGGAACTTTATGATGAATAGAAATGTTGACAGGTTGATTTCTGTTAATAACAAACACAACTAAGGTCAATAGAAAAAGAAAATATATATAAATGAAAAGCCGTCTTTGTTCATCTTTCCACTGTTCCTACAATCTCCACTCTGGTCTGGTTGGAAACTAAAGGATCTAAACTAAAAGGATGTTCCTCTTTAACTAAAAGGTCTATCTCTGTAGGGATCCATCCCATAATGTTGTCACAAACTTAGAATAACAATCTGAGTCTGTCAGCAGCAACAACACAACCTTTAGTGGACGCTGACTTTACCTTTAAATTAGGAGTTTAAACAGAGACACAACAGGAAGAATAAATCCATCAAATCAAGTCCCCAATAATCAGCATGTGGCCTTGTTTTATTTCAGGTAGTCAGCATGGAGCTGTTCCACATTCCCAGACATTTAAAACAAGTCAATCATTGGCGTTATTCTACGAGTCAGATGAATAAATCAGCTGTTTGCTATTTGAGCTGCTCTGTTTCCTGCTGCTCCGTCATTCTTTAGTGTCCTCTGGAAACAGGTTGCTGTCCTTTATGTTTCTTTTGGATGACATCATCAGTGTCTTTGCTTTAGTCTGAAGAAACTCCAACAGATTTAAAACCACATGCAGTCACAGAAAATACAAACAGGGAATAGAAAATGTTAGACAAAGAATATCAAATGAAAAGTCCCCAAAGTAGGAAAATATTATGTTAATCTACTAAACAACAATAACTGGAGAGCATCCAATTAAACATGGCCGACTTCCAGTATGTCGGTAATGAAGAGAGGAATGTTTGGACAGATTACAGATTCATTTTATTTTTATTTAACCTTTATTTAACCAGGAACAATCCCACTGAGCTACAGTAACTCTTCATCCAGGGAGTCCTGCCAAGACAGGCGGCAATAAGTTTCATAATACATAAAAGACAGGACAATGGCTCCAAACTACACCACAAATCTCTATAGATACTACAACACAAACAAGACATTACACTTAACTTAAGCTAATGCAGACATACAACTTAAAGGGCACCTTGTTAAAAGAAATTACACTGTTCAGGCAGAGTTAACTTTAAAAGGTTTTAAACTGAATTTGACCCAAAGTCCAAATTCAGGCCTTCAGCACATTGTTTTTAAACATTAGTTTTTTTGCTGTGTAGTCTCGAGATGCTACTGATGGAAAGTTGGAGATTTAAAGGGTTCAAAAGTGTGTTCAAAGGTTAAAACTAATAGCCCTAGAGCAGCCATGCCTCGTCAAGGCCCAAATGAGAAAGCAGCCTGGAGAAGTACTATACTGAACATTGCTGTTTCTGTTCATCCTAAAGTCCTTAAACATGTATTTTCTAAATTATAGAAAAGATCACGTGACCGGTGCTTGCAAGGGTTGCTCAGAACTGAGGCCCTGCATCCTCCTCTGCATTTTACAATAAAACCAGGTTATTCTTTCTCATTCGACGTCAGTCATTTATTTGTTACCACTGTGACTTAGTGAAATGTCTGCAGGCACAAAAGGTCCTGGAAAAGCAAAAAATGTGCTTCAATAAGCGGTTAACAACGCAGTGAAGTAAGCATTGCTGCAACACATCAGGACAGAGCTTGAGAGGCAGGAAGCTACGGTACGGGACCTGGTTTAACGGCCAGACCCTGTGCAGGGAGACAACAGGCAGATAAGAAACTTGCATTGATGACGAGAAGAAATTTGAGTTTAAGCTAGCCAAAATGGAGGACAGATTGAGATAAAACAATGTGCACATTATTGGACTGAAAAGACGACTCAATGGGATTCCTGCAGAAACAGCTACTGGTTTGGATTCCCTCCTTACAGAACAGGGCCACCATCAACATGGACAGAGCATACAGAATCAATGGCAGGGGTACAATGACACATATACTGATTTGAAGGTGTCTGAGAGACCAGGACTGCCAAGCAGTCCTTCAGGGGTCATCAGGAAAGCCCGATCAGGACTCCAACGCAACGCTGCATTTTAAATAGTCCAAATTTTACAAGAAACTGGAAAAAAAATCAATAATAAAGTACAATAACATAAAAAGGTCCAAAGAAGTGTTAATATTTTAAGAGAGTACACTATGTGTATATGTGTGAATATGTGTTCATGTTATGTTGTCTTGCCACTAAATGTTCCTTCGGGATGAATAAAGTATATATCTATCTATAGTATCTATCTATCGTATCCACTATCTATCTATCTATCTATCTATCTATCTATCTATCTATCTATCTATCTATAGTATATTCTATCTATAGTATATATCTATCTATCTATAGTATCTATTTATCTATCTAAAAGTACATTCAACCAATACTACGTTTCCTCCAGTCCATTATGAATGCAGAACTCTGAGTTAGTGCTGCACAATATGGCTAAAATGATAATCATCACGTACATCACGTACACTTATGAGCACCCCTGTTGAACATGGTGTTTGTTAAGGACAATCCATGACTAACACAGAAGTCCACAACAGACACCACTCTGGTTCAGATCCGGCTGGCGTTCTCCCGATCAAGCCTCTCCAAGTATCTCCACCATTGCCTACGTGTGCGTTGAAGTCCCCCAGCAGAACTATGGAGTACTGGAGCCCCATAGAGAACTCTATTCAAGGTCTCCAAGAAGGCAGAATATTCCAAACTCTTGTTTTGGTGCATATGCACAAACACAGTCAGAGTTTTCCAATAAGTCCAATAATGTGGAAAAAATAATGTTCCTTAATAAAATTGATGAGTGGTCCCTGTCCCACATACCCCCCAGCCATAGTTACACAAGCACATCCTCTGTTTCCCCAAGCACTCTTACCTAATACCCAATGAAACAATACACAAATCTATCAATCTTTATTTTAAAAAGAATGCTGTCCCATTGTTAGTACACGTGAGTGTCACTAGTCTAAAGCCTCCTGTCCACTGTCTTGTCAGGATCATTTGGATGCAGCCTGGGCCCTTCACCAGGCGAGGTCCCTGTTACTGAAGCTTCTAGTAATGAACCCATTTTCAAACCAATTCCTCTAAGTCAGGGGTTCCCAAAACTTTCAGCCCGCGACCCCCAAAGTAACGGTGCAAGTGACTCGCGACCCCCGCCCCCCCCACTATAAACATTGCGCGCAACCGCGCACGCACTACAGGCGTATCCAAACATTAGCATATTGACAACACAAAATAACACAACAGCCATGACATTATTCTACAGTAATTTACTCATTACTTTAATTTGAACTTAATCTCACCTAATGAGGTGGATGTGCAGTATGTTAGGAGCACAGCAAGTTAAAAACCTCTATATTTTAATTTAAAATAGTTTTTATATACATTACACACTAGGCCAAAAAAAAGAAAATCCCTTTTACCTATTTCGGTCATACAGTATTCGGTATTTCGTGGTGTTGGTTTTAATCGGTCTGGAGTAACAACTGTGGGCATCAGCGATGGGGCGAAGGTAAAGCCCGGGTTGGTAACGCAGCTACCACCATGAGTACGGCGTGGATGGACTCCGTTCTGGACCAGAAGGCAGCGCCGGGCGCTCGCTCTGTGGACGGAGCGGGACACGGAGCTAGATGGCCGGTGGCTGCCTACGTGTTTATACAACTTTATACATCCTCAAACTGGCTGGAATCACACACATCCTCTCCAAGGAGGGCACCAGCAGGGACATTGTCTGGAGGAAGTTCAGGCAGAACTGGCAGAGGAGCTGAGACACGAGTTTAGAGGAGGAAAGGGAGCGGGGCGCGGTCCAAGCAGCGAGGGGGGCGCGGTCCGAGCAGCGGGGGGGGGGGGGGGGGGGGCGCGGTCCGAGCAGCAGGGGGGGGGGGGGGGGCGCGGTCCGAGGAGCAATGCGCACCACAGCAGACACCAACACGGAGGCAGTGACAGGTTACGTTAGGTTATAAATGTCAAAGAAAATACTTTTAGGTGTTATTTGCATGTTTACATACCATATTTTTCAGATGTGAATGGAATAATTACGTTTTACTATGCCATGATATGAGTTATTGAAGCACCTGGGCAACTCAAGTGTATAATTAAACACGTTAAATTGTACATTTTGGTGTTATTTCGTTTTTCTAAAGATATCCTAACACAGTACCTGCATTAAAATTGCAATTAGGTGTTTATCATGACAGATTATAGAGTTTAGAATCTTGCGGCGGTTCCAGTACTTTTGGAATCCCGGCAGTTGTAGTGTTAATGTTGGAGACCGCTACTCGGAAAGAAAGAAAATCAAAACAGCTGTTCCCTTTTTATTTGGTTGCTTGGTTTTATTTTAAATTTAGCCACTAGTTTTATCTTGTGTTAAAATCATGGCTAACATGCTATTTCTAATCGTTTTTAAATTTTTATTTTATTTCTGGAAATCAACTCGCGACCCCCCCTCTCTGGCTCGCGACCCCCCTGGGGGACCCGACCCCCACTTTGGGAATCACTGATGTAGTTTAATGTCATTGTTTTTTTCTTGTTTTTTTCCCCCTGCAGTATATGGTGAAGGATGAGAATCCATGTGTTTAAATGTGTTGTCCAAAGAGTGTCGGCTCAGAGCGGCTACCGAAAGAAAGAACAGGTGGCTGTCATGTGACCTGAGGCGGGAGAGGGAGCGTCACTTGGCCGAGGAGAGTCGCCTTCAAGCAAAAATACTAATACTGGAAGACCAGTTGTTTCTGGCCACAACAGTGTTTGATGGTTAGTGTTCGGGTGTAGTTGTGGTGTGCATGTTGTCTCATTTATAACTGGTCTTATGGTTGATTGTAGTATTTGTTAAACTGAAGTAAAAGTTACCATCTTACACTTAAAGTAATGTTACCAGCAATAGTTCAGGAAGTTGAACATGAATATTTATTGTTCTGATATTCATTATAAAATGTAAGTGTCCTTCTGTGTAACAGTCTGTTTACAATGTTGCATATGTAGATTGTGATTTTGGACAGTAAAAACTAAAACAGGGACGCTACATAAAGGTCGTTATTACTTGCATTTAATCTTCAAATATGCGTCACATCGCCTGAAATCTTAGACCCTCAGGATTCAGATAAGACCACATTCAAAAAATACTATGATATAAGCAAGTAAATAACTGCAATCAAGTAATAATACTGAAAAGGAAAGCAGCAATCAAAGTGTGCTAACTTACCTGCACATTCTTACATTTACCCGGTTCGGCGACATTGTGCCATTGAGTTTTTTATTTTTATTTTTATTTTTTTATGAGTCGCCAACAGTCCAAGGAATAGTAATATCAAAGCCATTTTGTCCAAATCTAGCCATTTGTCTCACAATCTTGAAGTTTCTGACCGAATTACAATGTAAACACGGGAAACAGTAGTTCACTTCCGCACATATTTTCCAATCTTTTTCCTCAAGCGAGAAGTCTAACTCTTAATTTGGGTGTCAACATTGTTCTGCAAAGTCTTACGAATCAAACCAGACCTCTCATGAGGCAATCTGTTCCCGGGATGCAGAGATGGACAGCTTGGAAGCCAATGAAGTCTGGGCATTCGATTTGGACCACCCTCGTTTCGATCAACAGTTATATCAACCAGTATCAATGTCATGTTGAGAGACCCTCCTATCTCTTTAGCCTATGAAGAGACAAATCCATCCATCCATGATAATATTCCATTGGGTTAGGGCGTGACCTAGTAAAGCCGTGCGTAATGGCTATTAAGTCTGTGCATAAACCGTGCGCTCTCGCAGACATCCATTGTAGAGCATTGGTGAGCGTATTGTTTATAAACAGAGACAGAGACTTTTAGCGATTTGTCTACTAGCTGGAAACATTATTACACACTTGTAAAGATGTTTGGAGGAAAAAAGTGGTTTATGGCGGAGGAGGCAGCTGCTATATTGGTCAAAAGACCAAATGAAGAAGTAATTTCCTCTTCTGAAAGTGAAGTTTACATACATTATTACATTATAATTATTTGAGTAGTTATAGTGTGAAATCTGATTTCTGTCGGAGTTTGTAAGCAAGGGGGAAGGGTGCTGTGTGTGTGCTTCTGTGTGCTTGTGGTCGAGCATGTACTGTAACAGTGTGGATCCTTGTGTGGACCACATTTCTGTGCTTAGTCTTGACATCTATTGTAATTAACATAAATTCACCTGTGCCTTTATAGAAGATTACACTGTTTTCTTTCTTTTAACTCTCTTTCACACAGTAGATGAGATTTGGATACTTTCTCAGACTGTGAAGGTAACCACATGGTGGAGGCCCAGCCATTGTTTTGCTGCACCATAAGCATATTCAACATATGGTGTGTGGGGGTGTAGCTCAGTGGTAGAGCATTTGACTGCAGATCAAGAGGTCCCCAGTTCAAATCTGGGTGCCCCCTGCAACGATGTGTGTAGGTGATCATCTTTATGATAGTACTTGGTGATACTGGATAAAAGCTTGCATTTAACTAATGTTGCTTCTTTCCAGAAGCCCTTGTGCTTTGTCCCCTCTCAGACTTCCTTGGATTGTGGTGGCACCTGAGTAGTGGATGCAGCTGCTGTCGTGGTCCTGCTGGACGCCCTGCACTACTACTATTATTAGTAATAGTTCTATTACCTTTACTGCTGCCATAATTACCACCAGTCCTCTTTTCATTCCATTTTCTTTCTTTCTCTCTCTCTCTCTCTCTCTCTCTCTCTCTCTCTCTCTCTCTCTCTCTCTCTCTCTCTCTCTCTCTCTCTACTAAGTAACATTTGCAAAAGGTAGTGGTGGGATTTGAACCCACACCTCCAGAGAGACTGGAGCCTAAATCCAGCACCTTAGACCACTCAGCCACACTACCTGCGCACACTATCACACCAAATCGTGACACACACACGGACCGTAACTAATGGTATGATCGTTAATGTCATTGGAAACAAACTTTTGCAAGGAAAAAGTCAATACTTTATTGAAAAAGGCCAGTACTTAATGTCTCCACCTGCTGAAGAGTAAACTTAACAGCATCTCAAATTTACTTCATCCATAAAAATAGAAACTGTGCTCATACCTGCCGTAACACCCATAAACACTGGAGCATAATACAATAAATATACTACACTACAGTCCAAGTACATAAATACAGTAAAATAGAAAGTGTAAAACATGTACATTTAAAGTGCTTGTTGTGCTGTCTGAAAATTGAATTATCACTGAATAAAAGAAGAAATCTGGGTAAAACTTGTAATGTTAATGTTGTATATGGCTTCAAAACCTGTAAATGCAACTGCTGTGGCTGGAACTCAAACCTGGGATAAATGCTTGCACTGCTACGATGTAAATCATAAACGAAAAGAAACACACCTGTTGTCTTTCTGCTGGACAATACAACGTTCACTGCAAATCTCTGAAATAACCATAGACCCACAATTTCCATTCACATGCTTTTGCTACTGTTCAACCACCTGTCACTGTATTTTCAGCATCAGTTGTGTTTTTTTGTCTTTTAAGCAGCTGCCCCGTGTGAGGGTTGAACTCACGACCTTCAGATTATGAGACTGACACTCTGCCTACTGCGCCAACGAGGCTATGAAAGTAGTGGCAATGGTTGGGAAAATTTCAGAAATACTAACAATGAAGTTGTTGGAGGAAGCGTGAGAATATGACCACAACAAAAGAAATGATAATTCAATGATGGTGAATGCGTTCAGAAAATGAAGAACATTGTTCAGAAAGCTTAATGAAGCTTCATTTGACCATAACTATTAACTACCTGAAAGAAATTAAGTCTCTGGAAATATTATGACCTAAGCAATTAGACAAAATAGTGCAACGTAATTTTGAACCGCTCCTAGAAAGAAACCATAGGTAGCCATTGAATTTGAAACTTCTGAAGTTATTGTTGATCTCAGAAACAATGATGAACGACGTATATATTCGTTATGCAAATACTCTGGAAGTCTACTTATTAAGAGTATGCATTCCCATTTTTCCCAATTGATTGAAAAAAGCCTTCCTGAGATTGTTGATCTCAGAAATAACCAGAATCACAACTTCCATGTATGTGCTATGTGCCAGTGTTCAATCACCTGTCACTGTATTTTCAGCATCAGATGTGTTTTTTATTTTAAAACACCTGCTCCGTGTGAGGGTTGAACTCACGACCTTCAGATTATGAGACTGACGCACTGCCTACTGCGCCAACGAGGCTATGAAAGCTATCGCAATGGTTGGGAAAGTTTCAGAAATACTAACAATTTTGGTCTTCAATCTTAATAAAAACAATGTATGTGGAGACCTATGTATTCACACAAAGGCTAAGATCAACCCTAGATGCTTTGTCATGACCCAGAACATATTTGTCCACTTTCTCATCTTCTTTTCTCACCAATCAAACTCAAAGCTCCCTTCCATTTTTTGCCAATCCTGAGAGACTTCATATCCATTTCTTGGCAATCAAAAAGGCGCCTTCCTAATGGCAACGCCCAT
Organism: Etheostoma spectabile; assembly: GCF_008692095.1. Lineage (NCBI taxonomy): Eukaryota > Metazoa > Chordata > Actinopteri > Perciformes > Percidae > Etheostoma > Etheostoma spectabile. The sequence goes on from NW_022604738.1 coordinate 10,494, forward strand.
CTCCATTTCCTACCAATCAAAACGCATTTTCTGCTTAAGAGAGACTTTGCATTTATAATTTGGAACTAACGAAGGCAAGGAGGTCTTCTCTGATATTATCTCTGGAAACAATAATAATTCATGTGCTTTGTTTGCTACTGTCGATAGGTTAACAAACCCTCCAGTACCAGTAGCATCTGAACTGTTATCTACCAAGGCCTGCAAGGACTTTGCCTCCTTCTTCATAGACAAAATCCAGAAGATTAGACAAGAAATAGTCAGTGCCTCCATATCCAGTACAGGATATGTGTTGTCACAGTGTTCAAGCAAAACTAGTTCCAATATGAAAGAATTTCATGCGATCAACCATAAAAACCTGTGAAGCATGCACGCTACCACTGAGCTACATCCCCTAAAGATTGTCAGATCCAGGGTGGCCCCGTGTTATCACATTCACATTCACAGAATCAGAAGTGCGTATGGCTATGCTAGCTCCCTTCGATAGCTCAGTTGGTAGAGTGGAGGACTGTAGAGGTATAGAACTGAAATCCTTAGGTCGCTGGTTCAAATCTGGCTCGAAGGAGCACCTTTTTTCCAGAGGCTACCTTCAAGGATCAATAAAGTGACCTAAAAGCACAATACTTCTTCCCAAGACATAACAAAAAACAAAAACAAAAAATAGGTGTGGGAGACAGAGTTAAGCCCTGACAGAATAGAGAACTACAGACAAACCATGTGAAATAGTGCCAAGTGTGACCAGAAGAACTGGAAAAAAACTAGAACTATAAAGTACAAACCTTTCTTTAAGAAATCTTTATTGTGCTCACAAGGGCCCTTATTTATGAAATGTGCATACGACCTAAAACAGGCGTAGGACGGGGGTACGCCGATTCCTACGCAGAGTACGGCATTTATCAATTTGAACGTGAGCGCGGGCTGCGAAAAAAATCTCAGGTCTGGTCCCACCTTCATGAGCCGTCTCTCTGCCTGCATATTTGAGTGGGATGCAGGGGACCTCTCTCTGTTACGAGCAACTGGGAGGGGCAAACGGAAGGGACCTCATGGTGGTGCCACTGCTGGACCAGGTGCGCATGGAGCACATCAAGAAGGGCACTATCAAGAAGGGGGGTGTTGTCCTGACCAAGTATGGCTGTGCCAGAGGGACCACGTCTCTGGAATTCTTTCATTGCCACCTGACCAGGTTCATTCTGTCTAAGTAGTATGTGTTTCATGATTGTACTTTGGTTTTTGAATGGTAAATGAACCACTGTGCTGGAATTTGTAATCAAAAACATGACCTTTCCCATTTTGACAAACTGTTTTGAACACTTGAGGTATTTCAATGGTCTTTGGTCTTGGACAGTTACCTTCCAATCTAAAACTGTATATCCTATTGTCTCTGGAACAATAGTTGGCAGTTGGAGGAGTAATGGCTCTTTACAGTGAATTTGCAAAAGAAGATGTTCACAAGTTCAGCCCAGGTAAATGCACAGACCTAAACCTCCTCACTTAATGCTGGTTACAATATTTTAAACTCAACAATGCCAGAGAAAAATGACAAAGAGTGACAACATTTTCCAATAAAGTATTGGCTTTTTCCTTGCGAAAGTTTTATTCCAATGACATTGACAAATATACCGTTAGTTACAGTCCCTGTGTGTCTCACGATGTGGAGAACTGATACATGCAGGTAGTGTGGCCGAGTGGTCTAAGGCGCTGGATTTAGGCTCCAGTCTCTCTGGAGGCGTGGGTTCAAATCCCACCACTGCCATTTGCTGACGTTACATGGGTGGAAGACAAACCATATGTCAATTTGAATCAGTTACATTATACTCCTATGACATAGCTTGGTGAAGTGACTAAAGTCATTAGTGGCAATGTATTAGACTCCTTGCTGAATCTGTTGTTTTTATCTTTACTGGCAATTCCCTGTTTTTAAATGAACACCCAATCTTAAGTGTTCAATGTGAAATACTCATTCATCAACAAAATTGTCTGTAACTATGACGGGGCGCATACGCTACCAATACCATCCAAAGACTGAGACTGCAGGTATATGTTAAATGCCCGTATATGTTTAACGTGTTCATATGTTCTGTTAATTTTCACAATGTTTAAAATCTTCAGTTAACCTAGTCATTCTCCATTTCCCCACAGTAATCCCTCAGCTTTCTTGTGCGCACATTTTAACATCTAAAACTACGGTGCCATTCCTCGCCTAAAACAACATGAGTCATTCCAGTAAGTGAAAAGGAAACTCACATCTACAAAGATAAACTTGATATATGTGACTCCCTGATGGTCTAGTGGCTAGGATTCGGCGCTCTCACCGCTGCGGCCCGGGTTCAATTCCCGGTCAGGGAATGGTTAGGACTTGACAGATACAGATGTAACATCTGAAAGAGAAACTTTTTGGTTAACTTAGATATGTTAAATTCTTCCTCATTAGTTTAACGCTAGAACCCCAACACTTTTAAAGAGTATCATTTCCTTTAAATGAGACCCCCGACAACTGATGTATCCTTTTGTCGTCTTTGATGGGTCATAAATACTTCATCTGCAATTATATCATAATTTATCTAACAATTATTTTCCTTTTTTAAACAGTAACTAAACCCCTGACCAACATTTTTTGCCTGATAACCAATGTATGTGAGTGTCAAGTAAAGTTATTGTTGGATTCAGGTCCAAATGTGGACATTTTAGTGCAATGCAAAGGTGCATAACAGATTGCTTTCTACTTACCTGGAGCGATGCAGAGCAGGGGGGGGCAACTAGTCAAGGAACAGCAAGAGACTTGGTATTTAAGACTATAAACTGACTACGTGACAGATGTGTAATCTGTCATCTCCTGCCTTCTGAAGCTCTAGCCAGGCGCCATTCCTCTTCACCATCTACACCACAGACTTCAACTACCACACAGAGTCCTGCCATCTTCAGAAGTTTTCTGATGACTCTGCTGTGGTTGGATGTATCAGCGAGGGGGACGAGGCTGAGTACAGAGCTGTGGTGGGGGACTTTGTCACATGGAGTGAGCAGAACCATCTACAGCTCAACGTGACAAAGACCAAGGAGCTGGTGGTGGATCTAAGGAGAGCCAAGGCAGCAGTGAGCCCTGTTTCCATCCATGGAGTCAGTGTTGACATTGTGGAGGACTACAAATACCTGGGAGTGCACTTAGACAATAAACTGGACTGGGCCGAGAACACTCAAGCCCTCAACAGGAAGGGCCAAAGCCGTCTCTACTTTCTGAGGAGGCGGAGGTACTTCAACATCTGCAGGACAATGCTGAGGATGTTTTATGAGTCTGTGGTGGCCAGTGCTATCCTCTTTGCTGTTGCATGCTGGGACAGCAGGCTGAGGGTAGCGGATGCCAACAGACTCAACAAACTGATCCGCAAGGCCAGTGACGTCGTGGGGGTGGATCTGGACTCTCTGTTGGTGGTGTCAGAGAGGAGGACGCTGTCCAAACTACATGCCATCTTGGACAATGTCTCGCACCCACTCCATGGCTTGCTGATAAATCACAGGAGCACTTTCAGTGATAGACTCATTCTCCCAAAATGCACCACAGAGCGCCACAGGAAGTCATTCCTGCCTGTGGCCATCAAACTTTATAACTCCTCGCTCTAAGTGTCTGACACACAGACACTTAGAGAGGTTGAAACTGGACAATATTATCTGTTTTGTGCAATAACACTGGCTTGTAATATGTGCAATACTCAACTGCTACTATTATTGTTATTATTATTATTATTATTATTATTATTATTATTATTATTATTATTACTTTTCACCATTGCAACACCTTAATTATGTTAATTATGTAAATACTGTATCATAATATTCCTTTAACTATGTAAATATCCACACTGCTTGTATTTCTTTATTTCTTTATTTATATTTCTACTATTTGTGCAACTGTAACACAAAGTTTCCCTTCGGGGATCAATAAAGTATTTCTGATTATAATCAGTGAGAGAAAGGTTGAACATTAACACTCTTCATCACAGGCAGACGTGATGAACCCATGAAGATGGTTGACAGAGACGTAGTATTCATCCTCAGCCCTTTAAGAAAGAGACGTAGTATTCATCCTCAGCCCTTTAAGACAGAGACGTAGTATTCATCCTCAGCCCTTTAAGACAGAGACGTAGTATTCATCCTCAGCCCTTTAAGACAGAGACGTAGTATTCATCCTCAGCCCTTTAAGACAGAGACGTAGTATTCATCCTCAGCCCTTTAAGACAGAGACGTAGTATTCATCCTTAGCCCTTTAAGACAGAGACGTAGTATTCATCCTCAGCCCTTTAAGACAGAGACGTAGTATTCATCCTCAGCCCTTTAAGACAGAGATGTAGTATTCATCCTCAGCCCTTTAAGACGGAGACGTAGTATTCATCCTCAGCCCTTTAAAGCTTCAGTAGGTAACTTTTTTTTAAAATGTATTTTTTACATATTTGTTAAAACTGCCACTATGTCCTGACAGTAGAACATGAGACAGATAATCAGTGAAAAAATCAAGCTCCTGTGGCTCCTCCCTGTGCTCCTGCTGCCACTTGCAGAAAAACACCGTTCCCGGTCAGAAACAGCCAATCAGAGCCAGGAGGACTGTCTTAGCAGTGTCAATAGGCTCGTTCGAGATGAACTGCGCCTCCCCTGTAAAGTGGACGAGAGCAGGCGGCAGCAGCGGGGGGCGGTGACAGAAAGCTGCGGTAAAGTCGGACAGTTTCCAGCCGAGTCCAGCTCCTTCAGGCTGGACAGGAAGTGATGACAACACTGTGGTGCGATTCTGATTTAATAAAATATAATCAGACCCACATACCAGCTGGTACACAGTCTCCAGTTGTTTTAGTTATGACAGAGTAGCTGTTAAAGTGCTCTACATGCGATATGTTGCTGATTTTAATTAACAACACACTGTAGATGATCCGTGATCTGATCAGATCTAGTCTCTCTGACTATAAACGTCTCTATCAGCCTCACAACATGTGTTCTGGACAGAATAAGTCTTCAAATCAGACAAATAGCAATTAAAATCCCTCCGATTCAAAAACAATAAAAAGTTTATATAAAACGTCATCATGTTGTAAACCAATCAGGTGTTAAATCAGCTGAGAAGCCGGCGTTTCCCAGCATGCTCTGGGTCCGCCTGGCTCTTGCAGTCGGTGAAAAGCAACTGCGCCGCCTGCGTCTCAGAACTGCGTCCGCCTTGCTCTCGTGAGATTTCCGTTGCCCACGTGTGCATGACGTCAGAGCAAGTCGGGATCAAGTCGGACACAAATCTAACCGGCATGCATCGGGCGCCGATGGCCGGTGATCGATTCTGCGCAGACCTGGCTCATCTCGAACGAGCCTAATCACTCTCGTGTACGCGCTGCTCATACCCCTCCCCCGCACAGCGCGTACCACCTTCAAGCTCACGATTACTAGTGCACTGCAGCTGTGCTAATCGCGGAGAAACAACTTTTCAGGAAAACTGCCAATTTCTCGAGTGACACCTGCTCAGAAAACAAAGACGGGCTAACAGAAGAAGACCAATGACGAAAAGCGAAATAAAAGAAAGAATTAAACCGAGCCCGAAATAAACGAGGGTCAACATCAAAGCGGCTTTTCAGAGGTGGAGGGAGCTACGCCTCCTGGAAGGATTCAACACGGATTCAGAGCTAGCGTTAGCCACATTTCTGCTTGACATGTAAGTATCCCTGCTTGATTTGTTTCATTTTTTAAGAACTACACAACTAAGATATCGATGGTTACAGTACACTTTCAGTACACTGGTGATAGCGCAAATCTCAGTTTACTCTGTAGCTTGTTGCTAAGTCTAACAGCAGAGGTGGGTAGTAACGAGTTACATTTACTCCGTTACATTTACTTGAGTAAGTTTTAGAAAAAATTGTACTTCTAGGAGTAGTTTTAAATCACTATACTTTTACTTTTACTTGAGTAGATTAGTGAAGAAGAAACTGTACTCTTACTCCGCTACATTAGGCTACAATGAGCTCGTTACTCGTTACTACGCGTCATTGTTTTTACCCCCGCGTACGTCTCATTTTGATGTTTTTTGACAGAGAGAGAGAGAGAGAGTCTTCCGCTGAACGTGACTGTGCTTAACCAATCACACGTCATTGTGCAGTCACGTGACCGTACTCGTTTCAGCAGCGGGACAGGTTAGCTTTACACTCGTAGCAAAGCAAAGAAACAGCAGCTACGTTAGGCGGTGTGTTCAGGGTCTACCAAAACAAACGGACATGTCAGCGTTCAACAACTCAACATCTAACCTGAGGAAACGTAGCGGTGGTTGTAGTTTCTGCTGTGGAGAGGTGGATGTTTGTCTTTTAGGTTACATAAAGTATGTTTTACACATGCAGTATCCATCCTCATTTGATGTGACAAGTCTCTCAAGTAAGCTATTTTGTAATTAATAAATTAATTTAAATTTATTTATTGATTGGATGAACTATAATTTGCCTAAAGATAATTATTTTGTATCTTTGTCTGTCTGATTGATGCTTGTGTTAAGAAATAAATCAGACGTTACTCAACAGTTACTCACTACTCGAGTAGTTTTTCATCAAGCACTTTTTTACTTTTACTCAAGTAATTATGGATGACTACTTTTACTTTTACTTGAGTACAATTTTTGGCTACTCTACCCACCTCTGTCTAACAGTTAGCTTGTTAGCTTGTGGCACGGCAGGAATGTTGTAGCAGGTGAAGATTAACTTTACCTGCTAACTCCTTCACCCTCAGTATAAGCAATATTGTTTCGATACCTACATTTAGTAAGCCAAAATGTTTTTTTGTCGATCACAATAAATGTAGCTATGGTGAAACTACTTTAATTGTGGGCTGTCCCCATCAACGTTTGGCAAGGCAGACTTCTATTTTTGATTATTTTTAAACACGTTTTCTTCCCCCTCAGGATGTAATTTGTAAATCAAATGTCTGACACACATTCTTTGTGCTCCTTCAACAGGTCAGACATGGCCCAGACACAGAGGCACGTGAAGGAATCGCCTGTCAGTCCAAATCAAAATGTTCAGTATTTCCTTGTGCAGGAGTACTTTACAAAAAAAGCTGATTTATTTTACCCATGTGCAAAATAAAACCTAAGACATATTTCTAAGATGTTGTTATTCCTTGGCTTAGTGAGCTTCCTCACTGATTCATCATTCCTACTGTAGGTTAGTGTTTTAAATTGATCCAAAAGGTAATTCAGGGATGTATTGTGTAAAGTGCTGCTTTTGTTGTACAATTTTAAAACCTTTTATTGAAAAATATTTACAAAACTTTTAATACAAATATTCAAATAAGCAATTTTTTTACATAAAGTATTCAAAGTTTTAAAAGCACAGCACACAACAGCTATATCCTCCTCAGAATAAATCCCCTGTATTGTCCATGAGGATGTGGAAAGCATCGGGGGCCCTGCTTACTAGCCTGCGCGTTCACGGCAGGCTCCGCTGTGGGGGTGGAGCTGTGGAGGGGGGGCTGTAGCGCAGCAGAGAGCAAGGGGGAGGGACCTGTAAGGTGTGCTTGTTCAAATTTTTAAGCTTAGTCCACGTTTTCTCAGAACTCCCTACTGCAGCTTTAATAACCATGAACACAATGAGATTGCCTTTTAATACTTTTCTCTTTCAGAATAAGAGCTTCTGTTGCTCTTTTATAGACTGGACAATAAATCTTTTTGGAGATGCCGGGGATTGAACCCGGGGCCTCATACATGCGAAGCATGCGCTCTACCACTGAGCTACATCCCCTGAACATTTTCAGATTTATTTATTTTTTTGAGATCATTGAATAAGAGAAAAACCTGGGTGAAACATGCAATATTTTGTTGTATATGGTTTCAAAACATGGCGGTGGCTGGAAATTGAACCTTGGCAAAATGCTTGCACAGCTATGGTACAAATCTAGTCAACAAGTAACACATCTGTTGCCTTTCTGCAGGACAATACAACATCACTGCAAATCTTGTAACACATCTGGGCATTGAGAAATGCCTGGGTGGAGACGGGTGGCTTCCAGTACCTTCCAGTATGAGATAATACAATATTGTTCATAAAGCCACAAACTATGTAAGGTGTTGTTTTTGCACTGGATCCCTAACAGGGAGTATACCTCCTTTAATGCTTTTTTGGTCTCTTTTTTTGTCTCTTGTTAAGTCTCAGCTCCAGCTGCTCCTAGAAATATTATGCTTTTGGGTCGTCCGTCCATTACAACATACGTACGTAACTCCCATTCTTGTGAATGTGATAACACAGGACCCCCGGGAGGGACTTTCTTTAAATTTGGCCAATAAATGTACATGAACTCGCAGATCAATTGATGAGATTTTGAGGTTTAAAGTTCAATGTAAATTTGGCATGCATAACCACTTGGAGTCGTGGATGGTCCGTGTACATTTTAATCGTTTTTTTTTTGTTTGAACCACAAAAAGAATAACGAGAAAAACCACCGTTTTTCGTTTGGGAGTAACGGCTTAGCTCGCCTAGGCTTGGCGGATCAATCCTATCCAGTCAGTCTGCAGAAGAGGTAGAAGTACCTGGCGGTCTCTCCCTTCAGCAGTTTGAGAACGCCAGCCCACTCCTTCCCTTTGGTGCTGATCATCCACATCTAACCCCCATAGAGCCAGTGAAGCTCGGTCTACCAGATGGACCAGTCACCATTCGAACCAGACTTGGGGGGGAAGTTTCAGAGCCCAGCACGGATTGTAGAGCAACAGCTACGGCCGCAACAGTACCTTCTGACGTCCACTGTTCCTTCCAACATGGAGCTCTTCCAGATTGTTGAGAATCTCTTGCAGCTGGATGTGCGTGCATACAAAAATGAGAAAGTGGTAACCAGGTCAACCCAAAGATCCGAGGCAGTAAGTCTGCTTGAAGAGAAGACTACGCGTATGGAGGTGGACAGAATACTCCGCTATGCTGTAACCGTTTCCATAACTCACCTGGCAGGGAAAAGTACAACGCATATAAATTAAGGTAATGGGTGGATCTCTGATATCTATCGGCTATAATTAAACATATAATTCAGATTTTTTTGTTCTGCAAGCTCTCACCTTTTGCCTCTATATTTCCCTTCTATGAGTCCGAGCCAGCAGCACTAAGGAAAGCAGCCTCTCCTACGGCGAGTGGTGGCGACCCACGGGAAACTTTGGTTTCCCAGTCAGTTCCAGTAGTACAGGTGAGAAAGTGGTGGATAAAACGAGGACTGTGGGTCGGCGTTGTTGGTACGTGAGTGGAAAATACATCCAACATCTAACGCATATCC
>NW_022604739.1:0-18365 GCF_008692095.1 Etheostoma spectabile
TTAGCGGCTTGCCCGTGTTAGATACATAGAAAGATAAAAAGGAGGAAGACGAGGGGAGAAAGGAGTGGATTCATCATCCCTTCATCATCCCTTCATCATCTCTTCATCATCTCTTCATCATCTCTTCACACCTGTAAGTTGCCATAATTATCTCCTACATTTCTGTTTCCCACACGGAGTCAAAGTGTGTTTTATTTCCATTTCCGTACTTGTGGATCTGGGCTGTGTGCAAACTTGTCCGTCTGCATCCGTCCCAGGTCTTCAGGCTTCAATTAGTGCAGTGTCATATATTCTCATGGTGACTCAGACACGGTTGCCACGACGACGGGGCGATTGTTGGCATACAGCTGCTGTTTCTTTATTGCATCAGTGGAAAGCCATATGTGGTTTTTAGGGAGACCTGTAAAGACCCCGTTACAGTAATCACGTCTACTGAAAATGAAAGCATGGACCAGTTTTTCCAAGTCCTGTTGACACATGAGTCCTTTAACCCTTGATATGTTCTTAAGGTGATAGTAGGCTGACTTTGTAATTGTCTTAATGTGGCTGTTAAAGTTCAGGTCTGAGTCCATGACTACAACAAGATTTCTGGCTTTGTCTGTTGTTTTTAACATTGTTGTTTTTTTGTGTGTGTCCGCATAACTATGGTAACTTATTTTGTTGTTCTCCATAATCTGGGCCAGTGGGAGCATGTAGATGTTAAACAGAAGAGGCCCCAGAATAGAGCCTCGGGAATCCACACGTCATATTTGCATGCTCGGATGTATAATTACTATTGACACAAAGTAAATCCCTATTCTGTAAGTAGGTTTCAAACCAGTTTAGTACTGAGCCAGAAAAGTCCTACCCAGTTTTCCAATCGGTTAGTATATGTCGTGGTCGACCGTGTCAAATGCAGCACTGAGATCAGTATACTTAGATTGAAATTTTGCCACTATCTGTGTTAAGGTGGATGTCATTAAAGACTTGACAAGAGCCGTTCAGTGCTGTGGTGTGGTCGGAAACCCGACTGAAAGGTATCAAAACTGTTGCTTAGTGACAAGAAATGGTTGAGTTGTTGAAAGACTACTTTTTCAATGATTTTACTTAAAAACGGAAGGTTTGATATTGGCCTATAGTTGCTCATTAGTGACTTGTCTAGGTTGTTCTTTTTTAAGAGTGGCTTGATTACTGCAGTTTTCAGGGCCTGTGGAAAGATTCCTGAAAGAAGAGATGTGTTCACAATCTGTAGAAGATCAGAAGTCAAACAATTGGAAACATTTTTGAAAAGTCCCGTTGGTAGAATATCAAGGCAACAGGTCGAGGTTTTCAGATGTTGAATAATGTCCTCCAGGTTTGTATGGTTTATCGTGTGAAATTCTGTCATATTGGAAAGCTATATATATATATATATATATATAATATATATATATATATATATATACACAGATGTTTGTTTTATTATGGCTCATGTATTGGATTTGTAATCTAACATACAACATAATGTCCTCTAAGTCTTTGCTCTTATATTACATTATATCCTTAAATATTCAAAATCATATTAAAGAAGCTGTCTTTACGAGTGACCGCAGCTTTGCTGTTATATTGAGGGATAATTATGATTTCCCTCGATGTGTAAACTCTGTTCTCTCTGAGTGCTGTTGAGCAGTTCTCACGTGTTAGCCTCATCTTTCTGTAGTGTTTGAGTTAAATGTTGTTGAAATGGGGTTTGATGTCACCCAGTCACATCCCTCAGAGGTTAATTCTACATTTACACGGAAAAAAGAAATCTCCTTTGTGAGTTTAATCCAATGTTCAAACTGTATTTCCAAACTGTAACGGTGTTCGTTACACTAAATAGCGTACGTCGTGCTGTCAGTCTTTACTCTTGTTGTGCAGTAGTGTGTATTACATCATTTTTAGAAGCTGTCAAACTTAGCGAGGCTCTATAAGTCGTCCATGCAAGCAGCTCATTACGGGTTAGGGTGATGCACGGTCACGTAAGGCTTTCATCATGTGGACGCGCCAACAATTTTGTTGTCATTACTTAGAATTCCTCATGCTACACACTACGGGCCCTGTTGTAACGATCTAAGCGCATGGTGTGAAGCGCATGGCGCAGGTGCATTTAGGCCGTTCCCAAATCCACTTTTGTTAGTTGGACTGCAGAAAAAAAGGGTCCGTGTGCCGGGCGCATGGTTCAAAAGGTTTGTACTTAACAATGAAATGCTGCGTTTCTGACTTTAGACCAGGTTTTGGTTGGTCAATGTCACAAAATGTCCCATCCTGCTGCCTCAAGATAGTAATACACCAAGAATGCACCTGAACACAGCTCTCTGTAAGACCAGCACACCAGAATGCACCTGAACACAGCTCTCTGTAAGACCAGCACGCCCAGAATGCACCTGAACACAGCTCTCTGTAAGACCAGCACGCCCAGAATGCACCTGAACACACCTCTCTGTAAGACCAGGACGCTCAGAATGCACCTGAACACACCTCCCTGTAAGACCAGCACGCCCATGGATGCACCTGAACACACCTCCCTGTAAGACCAGCACGCGCAGAATGCACCTGAACACACCTCCCTGTAAGATCAGCACGCCCAGAATGCACCTGAACACACCTCCCTGTAAGACCAGCACGCCCATGGATGCACCTGAACACACCTCCCTGTAAGACCAGCACGCGCAGAATGCACCTGAACACACCTCCCTGTAAGATCAGCACGCCCAGAATGCACCTGAACACACCTCTCTGTAAGACCAGCACACCCAGAATGCACCTGAACACACCTCTCTGTAAGACCAGCACACCCAGAATGCACCTGAACACACCTCTCTGTAAGACCAGCACGCCCATGGGGACACAGATGGGCGCATGTGCATTTGCTATTTAGACGATGTGGTCGCTGGACATGCAACTGACAACTGCATCGGTCTTAAACTAGCAAAGACACTTGTGTCGGGCTTTGGGCTTCTTCGGGTGCAGGATAGGACCCTGTAGCTTTAACTAAGTAGTTTATGTGCCTAAACACAACCAAAGCGGCCCGAAATCAAAAAACGCTTTTGTTTTTGCGGCAGTGATTTGTAAGGATTAATGAAGGCACAGATATATGATGGTTTCTGCAGAGACGGGTGTATCGGGTGTCATAGTCTGCTCAATTTACCTCTGAACCCGGAGCTGGGAATGACGTCAGAATGCTATTGTTTTCATGAGCTCTAGCCAGGTTAGCCACTGTTAGCAATACCAGTGTATAACAACCCATTACGCATGTCCACAAATAGAAGTTGGACAGGACTGTGATAGTCTAAGTCTAGATTTGCTAACTGTATGTTCCTACAGCTATGTTGGATTTTTGGCTTGGGGTACTCGGTGGTTGTCCGAGTACCCAGCTCGGAAATCCGAGGTCAAAGTCGGAAACACGCCCCCCTGACCTCGGATTTCCGAGCTGGGTACTCGGACAACCACGAGTACCCCAAGCCAAAAATCCAACGTGGCTTTGGTGACATAGCATTGATTTGATTAAAAGTTTTGTAAAATGGTTGAAATATTTCAGTAGTATTTTTTGTACTGCCATTTGTGACTGTGGACCAATCTGCTGACTTTAAGTCATTATTGTCCTTTTTGTGTCGTGTACAGCTAAATAAGAAACTGCCAATCCAGGTTTTAAGTTGCTGAGCCCTCTAATATTAGGACATATAATTAGCCTCCTCCTCCTCGTCCTCTTCCTCCTCCTCCTCCTCCTCCTTCTCACCTTTGACCTTTCTGAGAGAAGAGTGATCTGCTTCCACAATGTCCCTGTGAGCGCTGCAAAGGAAGCTTGTCCTTCCAAAGTGTCTGTTCCTGCACCACTGTACACCGAGGTTGTCCTTCCAAAACGTGTGCTCATGCATTATATTGTCATTCAGTACCATGTGTTATTCCACCAATTATTAATTTGAAAGAAATTGTCCTTCCAGAATCTGAATTTCCCCTCAGTTCTTGCTGAAATATCCACTTCAGACTTTATTTAAATGATTAATAATTTTTATTTAAAGCTGAATTGAGTCACATCCACACTCAAAACCTGAATAAACTTTTGTTGCCAAATTGCCGACTGCAAAAGAGAGAAATAATATTTGTAGCTGGAAGGTGAGACGGAGTTAGTGTGAGGACAGGGTGAAGACAGGGTGAGGACAGGGTGAAGACAGGGTGAAGACAGGGGTCGGGGGTGAGGTCTAGGATTAGTTAGGCGACACAAGGAAGTTTCTACAGCGTTATATTGACATCTTACAGTTAATGATGGCTACCACGGAGACTATAGGCTTGTTTTATATGTTTATTGCCTTTATTTAATGCTCGTAGTTATTGTAACCAGTCCCTATACCTTTTTAATGTTTCCTCTCACATCTTTAAGTGTTTTAACTATTGTTTGGTGAGTGTATGAATTGGGAAGCAACAAATGAATTTGGGATTAATGAAGTTTCTGAACAAAAAACTCAGGTCAATTACAAACGATTGGACCCGATGTGGACACCAAACCTCCGTCCATATGTGCCGCCTTGAGGAGGTTATCCAGATGTCTTTTAAAACAGCATAAAAAAAGGTAGAATCAATTTGGATCACACAGTATCCACGGCCTAATATTAGATTAAAAATAACATAAAAATGTCAAATGGTTACAGAGCCTCTGACAGGAAGACACAGACACCAATAGGTGTCATTCCTGTCTCATTTATTTCTGAATAGATGAGATAGTATGCTTTGATTCACATCTCATTTATTTCCACGTTCTCAAATCAGGTCGGAAAATACCTCGTTTACATGTAGATTTTACTTGTTTTGCTTTCAAATGTGTCATGTGTACCTCTTCTGGGTCATTTGTACCAGATGGTGTGAATGTGTCGTTCTATGGTACAGTCGGAAAGTGTCCGCCTCTCGAACCACACACAGCGTGGGACACGACAGGCTGGCATCCCTGCTAGCACACCCAGCTTGGTGGGTGTGTGTGTGTGTGTGCGTGTGTGTGTGCGTGTGTGTGTGTGTGTGTGTGTGTGTGTGTGTGTGTCTGTCACCGGGGAGGGTTCACACAAGGTCAGAGGAGGATTAGAGATGGAGGTTGCACCAGACAAACAAGCCCAGGTTTCCTGCGTGATGCCAAACCTCCGGCTGAGGGAAAGTTGCCTTTTCCAAGCTCTGCGACAGCGTGGAGTCGCATGTGGCTCGGACGAGGAGCAGACATTCACCCCCGACTCAGGAGCAGACATTCACCCTCCGACTCAGAAGCAGACATTCACCCCCGACTCAGAAGCAGTCATTCACCCCCGACTCAGAAGCAGACATTCACCCCCGACTCAGAAGAGGACATTCACCCCCGAATCAGGATGCAGACATTCACCCGGATCAGGATGCAGACATTCAACCCGAATCAGGATGCAGACATTCACCCCGACTCAGAAGCAGTCATTCACCCCCGACTCAGAAGCAGTCATTCACCCCCGACTCAGAAGCAGTCATTCACACACCGACTCAGAAGCAGACATTCACCCCCGACTCAGAAGCAGTCATTCACCTCAGACTCAGAGCAGACATTCACCCCCGACTCAGCAGCAGACATTCACCCCCGACTCAGAAGAGCAGACATTCACCCCGACTCAGAAGCAGACATTCACCCCCGACTCAGGAGCAGACATTCACCCCCGACTCAGAAGCAGTCATTCACCCCGACTCAGAAGCAGACATTCACCCCCGACTCAGGAGCAGACATTCACCCCCGACTCAGAAGCAGACATTCACCCCCGACTCAGGAGCAGTCATTCACCCCCGACTCAGAAGCGGACATTCACCCCCGACTCAGAAGCAGACATTCACCCCCGACTCAGAAGCAGACATTCACCCCCGACTCAGAAGCAGTCATTCACCTCCGACTCAGAAGCAGACATTCACCCCCGACTCAGAAGCAGACATTCACCCCCGACTCAGGAGCAGACATTCACCCCCGACTCAGAAGCAGACATTCACCCCGACTCAGAGCAGTCATTCACCCCCGACTCAGGAGCAGAACATTCACCCCGACTCAAGAAGGACATTCACCCCCGATATCAGAAGCAGACATTCACCACCGACTCAGAAGCAGACATTCACCCCCGACTCAGAAGCAGACATTCACCCCCGAATCCGGAGCAGACATTCACCCCCGACTCAGAAAGAGAGCAAGACATCACCCCCGACTCAGGAGCAGACCTTAATCACACGTCAGACAGGCCCTAAAAATAGGATCTGTGTGTTACCTTGTTGTAATTTTGTGAAATTAGTTATTAGTATTTAATGATCTGAGTTGTTAAAAATAGACACTTAGTAACTCGACTTCCAAAATGGAGGAAGAATAAATGTGTGTGCCTGAGCAGGGATTGACACACAGTTAGACCCCCCCCCCCCCCCCATTCCCCCTCCCACACACACACACACACACTGTAGGTGGTGCCAGAGGAGCTGGATTTTTTTTTTTTTTAAATCACATGCTTCATGTAGTATTTCTTAAATATGGGGTTCAATATTGGGCGGCAGTGAGTTGGGTTGGGAACCGGAGGGTCGCTGGTTCAAGTCCCCGTAAGGACCAAAGTACAGAGTGTGGATTGGCAGCTGGAGAGATGCTAGTTCACCTCCTGGGCACTGCAAGATGCTCTTGACCATGGCACCGTAGCCCCCCCACCCCCCCCCCCCAGTGTTCAGGGCGCTGGTCCAGCACTGGCAGCCCCCCCCCCCACACACACTCTGACATCTCTCCATTAGTGCATGAATAGGTCCTGAGCATGTGTGTGTGTATTTCAGGCCTGTGTGTAGTGATTCTACCAAAAATAGGGTGTAAAGTGTAATTTCCCTAATGGGGATCAATAAACACTATAAATTATTATTATTTATTTCAGCAAATATGACAGAATATAGTCTTACCTACTGCATCTTTAAAGCCTGAGAGTCTTTAATGTCACCTATGTGCGTGCTTAGGTCTTGTTTAATCTAGTTGTACACATTCACAATCAAAACCCTCATCTTCACACTTATTAAAACCTGATTAGAGAAAGAATAAGAGGGAACATGTGTGACGTTCCTGTCTCAGCGAGCTGAAGTTCGACTGAAATATATAAAAATCCTACGTTGTTCAGAAGTATCCTAAGAAAGCAAATGCAGCTTTACAAGAGCAGTTAAGAAGGGGAGACGGAACAGGATTTCAGGCTCTTTGTGGGTCCCCCCCCGGGGATCTGCCTCAGCTCTTTTGTTTCCAGGAACACAGCAGCCGAGTTGACAGCTGTGAAAATGAAGCGCGACGTTTTGCTAATGAATCTGAGGTGTTGCGAGCGTCCCCTCTGATTCGGGAGATGCCAGACTGGCTCACTTCCCATTAGAGGGCGTAGAACCTGTGACTTCCTGAAAGTAATCAGTTGCACATTTCAGATTATCTGATTATATTCGCAGTCCAACTTGTCAGTGTGAGTTATGATGAAGTAGTTTTGCGAAGGCCGACCTGTCTCCACAGAGCTGCCGAGTAAGGTCTGTCCACACCACGGATACATTTTAGGAGAAGAGATGAAAAAACAAAACACTCGGCTCGGTTTCAAATAGACACAGAGACACTTCCAAGTAAAGACATTGACACAGAGACACTTCCAGGTAAAGACATAGACACAGAGACAGTTCCAGGTAAATACAGACAGAGACAGTTCCAGGTAAAGACATAGACACAGAGACACTTCCAGGTAAAGACAGAGACACAGAGACACTTCCAGGTAAATACAGAGACACAGAGACACTTCCAGGTAAAGACATAGACACAGAGACACTTCCAGGTAAAGACAGAGACACAGAGACACTTCCAGGTAAATACAGAGACCCTTCCAGGTAAAGACATAGACACATAGACACTTCCAGGTAAATACAGAGACACAGAGACACTTCCAGGTAAAGACATAGACACAGAGACACTTCCAGGTAAAGACAGAGACACAGAGACAGTTCCAGGTAAATACAGAGACACAGAGACACTTCCAGGTAAAGACATAGACACAGAGACACTTCCAGGTAAAGACAGAGACACAGAGACACTTCCAGGTAAATACAGAGACACAGAGACACTTCCAGGTAAAGACATAGACACAGAGACACTTCCAGGTAAAGACAGAGACACAGAGACACTTCCAGGTAAATACAGAGATCCTTCCAGGTAAAGACACATAGACACTTCCAGGTAAAGACAGAGACACAGAGACACTTCCAGGTAAATACAGAGACACAGAGACACAGAGACACTTCCAGGTAAACACAGATACACAGAGACACTTCCAGGTAAAGACAGAGACACAGAGACACTTCCAGGTAAATACAGAGACCCTTCCAGGTAAAGACATAGACACATAGACACTTCCAGGTAAAGACAGAGACACAGAGACACGTCCAGGTAAATACAGAGACACAGAGACACTTCCAGGTAAACACAGAGACACAGAGACACTTCCAGGTAAAGACAGAGACACAGAGACACTTCCAGGTAAATACAGAGACCTTCCAGGTAAAGACATAGACACAGAGACACTTCCAGGTAAATACAGAGACACAGAGACACTTCCAGGTAAATACAGAGACCCTTCCAGGTAAAGACATAGACACAGAGACACTTCCAGGTAAAGACAGAGACACAGAGACACTTCCAGGTAAATACAGAGACACAGAGACACTTCCAGGTAAAGACATAGACACAGAGACACTTCCAGGTAAAGACAGAGACACAGAGACACTTCCAGGTAAATACAGAGATCCTTCCAGGTAAAGACACATAGACACTTCCAGGTAAAGACAGAGACACAGAGACACTTCCAGGTAAATACAGAGACACAGAGACACAGAGACACTTCCAGGTAAACACAGATACACAGAGACACTTCCAGGTAAAGACAGAGACACAGAGACACTTCCAGGTAAATACAGAGACCCTTCCAGGTAAAGACATAGACACATAGACACTTCCAGGTAAAGACAGAGACACAGAGACACGTCCAGGTAAATACAGAGACACAGAGACACTTCCAGGTAAACACAGAGACACAGAGACACTTCCAGGTAAAGACAGAGACACAGAGACACTTCCAGGTAAATACAGAGACCCTTCCAGGTAAAGACATAGACACAGAGACACTTCCAGGTAAATACAGAGACACAGAGACACTTCCAGGTAAATACAGAGACCCTTCCAGGTAAAGACATAGACACAGAGACACTTCCAGGTAAAGACAGAGAAACAGAGACACTTCCAGGTAAACACAGAGACACTTCCAGGTAAATACAGAGACACAGAGACACTTCCAGGTAAATACAGAGACACAGAGACACTTCCAGGTAAACACAGAGACACAGAGACACTTCCAGGTAAATACAGAGACACAGAGACACTTCCAGGTAAATACAGAGACACAGAGACACTTCCAGGTAAAGACAGAGACACACTTTCACTCATATTCAAACAACAATGTCATCATAAAAACCCTGGGTCCTAAATCAATTTAAAACCAGTGACATCCAGACTGTCTTTCTGCCAGGTCCATTAAAAAGCCTTTAAAAGAATAACGTGAGACCAAATCCTTGGTCAGGGCCCTCATACTCTGCTCCTGACTGGCTAGTAGTCCTTAAAAAACCTGAAAATGTAACCATGTAAATTTATTCTGGTACAACCTCTAAATACAGTTATGAACCTGAAAATTACCATGACATGAGCACTTTAAATATATTTTCAGGAGCATGTTGTCATTTTTATCAAAGTGAAACTGCAACATTTTGAAAGATTTAGTGAGTTTAATAATCCAACATTTCAATCTCATCAGTTAATAACCAGGCACGTCCAAATGAAACTTCAAAATGCGCCTTTTGCTTTTCCTCGTCTGTCCGGCGTTATAAACGGAGCAGGATGTCCCTGATGGAAAAGAGGTCTTGCAAATGTCCCATTAGATATCCGAGCTGTCAGGCTGAATAAAATCCTATTACATATTAATACCCAGCTTTGACAACCTTTGGAAATCCACCGGCGTGGTTTAATGCTGTGGTAGGATACGCAAGGGGAGACGTCGTGGTGCACATTTGTAGTTTGTGGGCTGTCAGAGTGATTAAGATGTTGATATTATGTCCCTCTAGCTCTGAAAAAAGCGAAAGGCCAACGCAGCGATAAAGAGCAAAGTACATGTTGGATTTAGTCGAGCGCTGCAGCGCTGCCGGAAGCTGTCTTGTAAAAAATGAACATGAGGAGTTGTTTCCTGTCTCTTGTTGCTCAGTTTTCCTCTTTGTTGTGTTGTGCAACACACACAGCTAACGTTGACACTCTATGTATCTTCCACTGTGTTTCCTTTAGAGCTCAAATCGAGACGCTCTGAACACAGTGAAACACAACAGCTTCTGCAAAACAGCATCATTATCAGGGATTCGCTCGGCCGCTTTTTATAGCGCTGAAGTGGTAAAGATGTGTTAAACGGTGTTGGTGCGCGCCTGTTTGTGTGTGTGTGTGTTTGGGTGTTTATGTGTTTGTGTATTCGTTCCCCCAGGATATGAAGGTGTGATTACTCACTCCAGCTGGGGAAAGAGGCAGAGGAGGCAGTTTGGGAGGAAGGGAGGGAGGCGGTGAGGGAGAATAAATCCGTAAATAGTCGACACAAAAGAGATTTCATCTCTGCAAAACAAACCTAAGAGCTCCGTTGCACCTCCGAGATTGTATATTTTCTCTCAAAGGTAGACACATTGGGCCGTCTCATTTCAAAGCACCATATATCTCCATCCTGGCTTATTTTGAGTGCCAGCTCAAGGTGGAGAGGAGACTCTGTTACCCCTCCTGTTGTACCAGCTGGTTCACCTGTGCCCAGACTGGTTGATTGACTCAGAAGAGGGTTGAAGGTCAAAGCAAACCCACTGACTGGGACGGCCAGATGTCCCCGAATAAATCCACAGTCCAGGTTTTAAGGCAGGCGGACCGGCTGTTTGAGTAAAACCAGTACAGATGGCACGCCGCTGCGATGCTTCCACTCCCCGTCGCCTCAAATCCTGCCCCCGTGCTTTTATTTTTTAATGCATGGAGATGTACAAGTTTCAAATCATGGGTGGAGTGGGGGCCCAAAGGTTAAAGAAGTGTGCTTGTGAGAGGGAGGAAGCTGGTTTAAAACCTAGATCAGCAGGATAAAATCTCTGCTGTCCCTCCCTCATCATCACCACTGAGGTGCCCTTGAGCAAGGCCGTTGACCTTGAGCTGCTCAGTGGCAGCAGATCAGACCGTGGTTGTACCGGGCAGCTTCCAGGTATGAATGTGGAACTGTGTCAATGGGATCAGGTCGTCGTTGCAAATTAGTTCAATTTACCTGGTAAAAATAATTTAAAAAAAGTCATCTTTCTTGTGGATTGTGTTCTGAAAAACTATTTTAGAACCTGACCGGAACCCTAGACAAGAAACACAGAGCATCAAACCCATGACCTTCTCGCTTTGAGCTGCTCTATTTTTTATTTGCCACTGTAGAGAGAGATGTATCAAACCTGGAGAATGTATCAGCAGGATAGCTAACCTAAGGGATATCCTATCAGGTCCTTGTGAATCAGAATCTAATCAGCTCGCTACCCAGTTCTAATCTCTGTGGTTCTAAAGGCTTCTCTAAAACACAAAGGCAGCATGGATTAGACTACAAGAGGTCAATAGTTAGCAAGAAAGCAAGTGAGCGCGCACACACACACACACACACACTCACACTGGAGCACACTTTCCCCTATAGCCTGATCTATTAATAGCGCTCTAATGTACCCTACAGGCCTCCAGCAGCAGCCAGCGGAGTTAAATGTCCATTTAGGTCTTGGCAGGATGCTAGAAAGGCAGAAATTCCTTTGTAGAGGCAGGTGCTTTTTATACACACACACACACACACACAACACACACACACACACACACACACACACACTGTCCTCTGAGCTTGTTAGTGTGTAAGGTCTACTCTAACAACTGCACTCACACAGTCTAACACATACAGTACATGTAATGTACCCCATGCATACAGTACTTTACATGTACTGTATGCATGGGGTATGATTACATTGTTTTTTTAATTCATTCTGTTCATGCAAGCATAAATCATTTCAAACACACACACATGGAGAGGTCTGGAACCAGTTTAAAGGAGAGATCAGCTGGTGATACATTCACTGGCTCGTTGTGTGTCTCTTTCAGTTTCTGTGTGTGTGTGTGTGTGTGTGTGTGGTGTGTGTGTGTGTGTGTGTGTTGTGGTTGTGTGTGTGTGTGTGCTGGTATCTCTGACATAGAGGAGATGCATCTGAATCATTATGTAACTGTGGCTGCAGTGGAGGCCGAGCTGTTTTTAGGAAACCAAGCTGGGAGAAAGGATAACACCGAGCTTGGCAAACACAGTTGAAGAACCTCTGATATCGATCGGTGACTCGCTGATCCCCCAGTGCATGCTGGGACATATATGAGCCCACACCTGGTATAAGTGAGAGATTAGATGAAAGACCAGATAGTTTGACTGCAGCAGTCAGTCTTTAAACATCTCTCTGAGGGTGTGGATGTCGATGCTGATACCAGTTGCAAGTCCGTTTGAGTCATCTGTCTCAAGTCTAAGTCAAGGGTCAAGTCTAAGTCAAGGGTCAAGTCTCAAGTCAAGCTCAAGTCAAGGCATTTATCAATGTAAGTCAAGCAAGTCTCAAGTCCTCAAATTGGTGATTCCAGTCCCCCATGTTGTGGACTTTCCAGCTAATGAACTCCTGCTGAGGTGAGACAGCGGTGCCCAGGTATGGTTCAGGTCCGTGTACAACGTAACCTTGTTACCTTTCCAGGATTTGTTCGACTTTGTGCCTCCGTAGACGACGGGAGACGGAGCAGCTGCATGATAAGACTGCTGCCCCCCCACCCAAGGCTGTAGAGGAAGTAAACCCATACCACGTTTTGGTCTGTGTATTTTCGGAAACCTGCAACATCCAGTGCTTCAAGGAAAATGCGGAGTTTTTTGGGTGATTGTTCCGGGGAAAAATCCTTGATTTTTCATGATCCTTGCGGCATGTTTTCTTTAAAAATCCGGTCAGATATGCTGGATATTTATGTAATTTTATGCAATGTGAATTGCGGAAACTTGCAAACATTGTGTTCTGATGAAAAAGAGATTATCTTAAAGTTTATCTTGTCGCGTTATTGCGTCACTTCATAACATTCCCCTGGCAACAGGGGAAAACGGCTGCTCTTGTGTGAAGCATAGGCAAAAAAGTTTTTAACTTTCTGCTAAGATATTTTGACTTTTTTTACAACGAGAATGCTCTGATTATGAAATCATGCAAGGTCTGCATTATTTTTGATTAGATTAGATTAGATTAGATTCAACTTTATTGTCATTACACAGGTACAAGGCAACGAAATGCAGTTTGGGTCTAACTTTTTGAGCGGAAATCTGTAAGTATGTGCCGAAATTGCGGCATATTTCAAAAAAATGCAGCCCCTGGGGCAAATGCTGACTTTGTCTGATTATGCATTGAATTATGCGATCGCATAATCACGTTTCTCTGGCGGGAATGAATACCTTTGTTTACCTTAAGGGCTCTATTTTACCGTTATATAAGTTTTATAGTTTATGAATTATAACACAGCTTTGACGCAATGAGTCCACAGGGAAGTCCTTTTTACTTCCATGTTTTTTAGCACCCAGCGCGGAGAGCGAGGTTAGAAACACTACAACTTTTAGCCAAAGAGTGCCATATTTTTTAAGATGTATTTTTGAGTGGTTGCTGAGCAACAGCCAAAGTAACACACTTCAGATCTCCTCAGCATCTGTTCAGCATTTGTTTTTTAAGGAGATGCCCAGTGGACACTATGCTCTTTGATTTACACTCTGAGAGGCCGTATTAAAATTCAGCATGAGCACATCATTATTAAATTAAAATGCAGGAACTTCTTTCAAAGTGCAAAGGATATATATATATATATATATATATATATATATATATATATATATATTACAGGACAAACAAAAGTGGAAATATGTTGAAAGCCTACTGATACTCCAAACTGAACTGAATGAAGCCAGAATACTGTTGATACATGTTTTCTGTCTTCTATATTTTTATATTATCTGGTCTACGGGGACTAAGTTCTAATAAAAAGTTATTTTATTATAGCAGCCCTGACAGAACAAAGCCATAATGTGCTTCACAAGAGTAAAATTCTTAAAAAAGAAGACCAAAAACAGTAAAAAGATCAAGGTACAAAAAAGATTGGACTTGGACTCTAGCTCGGAGATGTGAGACTTGACTTAGACTCTAGCTCTGAGACTTGTGACTGGACTTGGACTCTAGCTCAGAGACATGAGACTTGACTTGGAGTCTAGCTCCGAGACGTGAGACTTGACTTGGAGTCTAGCTCCGAGACTTGTGATTTGACGTGGACTCCAGCTCTGAGACTTGTGACTGGACTTGGACTCTAGCTCTGAGACTTGAGAGCCTCTGTGGTTAATAGCATGCACGACTCTGAACCTAAGTTTGGCAGATTACGCTGTTCTGGTCCTGAGAGAGTGCTCCTGAATCAAAGAACCCGGCAGAATAACACCGTTGAGACACAGGCACACACTTCCTCTTCAAAGCAGCAGGTTTAGAGAGCGGGGAGGTTCCCAGACACCGTTACACCAGAGAGGAGGCCGCCTGCTGTCAGGACCTGCTGAGGGGAACAGTAATGGGCTTGGCTCAAGTTCACCTCAGTAACAGAAGGGAGCTTGAGTGTCACTCCCTTCTCCCTTTAAGACGCCTACACATGATGCTGGCAAAATCAGGAGGTAGGGCGCAGAGCTGAGAGGCAAAGCACAGCACAGGATTGATTTAAATGGATGGATAGATAGATGGATAGATAGATGGATAGATAGATGGATGGATAGATAGATAGATGAATAGATAGATAGATGGATAGATAGATAGATAGATAGATAGATAGATAGATAGATAGATGGATGGATGGATGGATGGATGGATGGATGGATGGATAGATGGATAGATGGGTGGATGGATGGATGGATGGATGGGTGGGTGGATGGATAGATAGATGGATGGATGGATGAATAGATAGATAGATAGATAGATAGATAGATAGATAGATAGATAGATAGATAGATAGATAGATAGATAGATAGATAGATAGATAGATAGATGGATGAATACTTTATTCATCCCAAAGGATATAGTCTAGTAGCCAGCCCATAGAGCCCCATTGTGAACCCGGAAATGTTGAGTACACCAAAGTTTTATTGCAGAAATGTGAAGTATGGGTCCCCAGTATACAGAAAATGACGGATGCTAATTTGCATATGTTGAGCAATTTGCATAGTTAGCATAATTAGCATTAGTAGCTTAATCGTCCAGTTTGACCACATATTTGCACTGTATGGCCAATTTCTACAATATGTAAGTGGTTTTAGAGGATGCTGATTTCTTTTCTGGCATTTTGAGATTTCAAAGAGCTAATTTTAGGACTTATTGTGATTTATTTAGGTAAGTTCCAATTACTTTCAGGCGTAATTATAGGTTATTTTTATGTTAAACACAATCTTACATTTCAGAATTAGCAGAATTGGCCAGGGTCGACACTAGATTTTGCACTGTGCCATCAGTTTCTACAATATTGGAATGATTTAAGAGGTTTAAGAGGACGTTAAATTCAATTCTGGCACTTTCAGACTTCAAAATGGTAATTCTATAACAAATTTGGATTCATTTAGACACATTTTTTATTAACTCAGGACGTTTAGGTTATTTTCATGGTAAACACTATAACCTTACATTTCAACTCTTGCTCTTTGATGTGAATGTTGATGACCTAAATTTGTTGACATTTTTTGAGGTTAGGTCATGTTTTCCTGCAAATAAGATGTGGCAGCTAGCTGTTGTAGTTGTAATAAGTATGTAGTAAAGCAAGGAGCATAGTCTAGTTTTAAAGTAGTTGAAACATTTTTTATTATGGAAAACGTAATCATTAAAGAAAGTAGTTTCACCAATAGCATATCATCCTTAACAGAACGCCGCCGTTATTAGCTCATAGCCATATCGAACCAGCTAATCACAAACCACCAAACTTTAAGGAACAATATTTTTGGTACAACATACTTAAGTTGTGTGCTCTGCAACAGAGCTTGTTGGTAACGATCTGTCCTGCGCATGTGCAAGATGTTCACGCATGCACAGATGATACCATGATGAACGTGGATTTATGACCTTACGATACTGCACAATCTGTTCCCGTAGATAGTTAAAGAAAGTCCGTTCACCGCCACTGGAAAGCTAACTGTAGTTTAGCTGACAGCTAATTCAGCTAACACCAGCTGAGAAAGCATGTAAAAGACCCTCAAAACTGAAATAACTGTTGAAATATATAACAGCTGTTACGTCAGTTCTACTTGTGCTCATTTAAGGAAGTTTTTCCTCGCCACTGTTGCCACTGTTGCTTGCTCTGGAGGAACACTAGAACTGTTGGGACCTACTCTATCTGTAAAGTGTCTCGAGATAACTCGTTATGAATTGATACTATAAATAAAATTGAATTGAAATTTAAAATACAATCACTCGAAAACATGGTCTTTATTATACTGTAAATCTTTGTTTAGCTGTAGCTGCTTTTCGTACTGTTTACTTTGAATAACGTTATTTTAGGCTGAATCAAACTGTCAGCTAGTGATTAGTCAAAATAGCTGTTAGCTAAATTAGCATCAGCTTGCCGGTGTAGGCTAACCGTTCTCTTAGCTAATTCATGGTTCCAGTCTGCCATACCCAGCACCAGATTTGTCATTGCGTTCCAGCTCATTATCGTGGTTTTCCATCGTCTGGGACAGTGGTGCATCTTGCAGCCAGCATAGGACGTCGGCTAATTGTTACGACACCCAAACATTTGTTGTCTTTGACAGATATTTGCAGGTGTCTGCAAAGGACCATGAGAGACATAGAAGAGCAGGACAGAGCTCCACAGAGTACAAGCTCTCATTGACTACACCTCTACCTAGTCGAGACAAAGTCTTGAAAACAAGCACAACAAACAAAGGCTGAGCAAACTCCTGTGTACTTTCAATGTAGGAAATAATATCATGATGGTCATAAAGCTGACAGCATTGCCACTCATGATGAGGCGGATATATCACTTATAACTTACATGTTGTCAGACATGGGGCTTCAACTGTTCACATTCTCAGTGATGACACAGATGTCTTTTGCTTTATGCTTTATTGGTGTTAGAAGGCTGGTATAATAACTAACCTACAGATAAAATGGCACAATTCTCAGCATAAATGCCATTGCAGAGAATCTGGGTGACCAATGTGGTTCCATTCTGGCCATGCATGCTCTTTCGGGATGTGATTCCACCTCATATCCGTTGGGAAGGGAAGGTGTTCTGCACTCAATGCCATAAGAGTCGTTCCTGGTAAGCTTCTCCACTGCATTGGAGAGGCAGAAGCCCCAAAGTTACAGATCACAAAAGCAACAAGGGCTTTCTTTCTGGCTCTGTACAATCAGAGGAACTTTGTAAACCTTGAATGCAGCCAGGTATGGAATTTACCAAAAGCGCCAAAGGTCCCCAGCACTTAAGTCACTAGCTTGCCTTCATGGAAGACGTGTCCCCCTACAGGCACTGCTATGGAAAGCAGCAGACCATCTTACTATCCTCTTCTTTCTGTCATCATCTTCTCCAGACCCTTCATCCCTCTCTTTGTGCTCTTGGTGTTGTAATAAGTATGATGCAGCACACACCATCATTGCCTTTGCAGAAACACTAACTGGTAGGCCTACAGGCCAGACCTACAGCTGTACCAATGCACTTTGCTGATGTGCAAGGTTTCAACCCGGCTTTTGCAACCACAGCTGACAAGTAAAAAACAGGAGGAACAACTGGACTTGAATCCTGGGTGGGCATAATCAGTTCCTCTCCTTCCTTAGGCCCATAGTCTTATCCCATCCAAATAAGGAGATATCACAGCTGGTGGATCAGGCTGATGAGGCTGCCTTTGTTAATTAATTGTGAGTCATAGCAGTTTGCTTGAAGTGTTAGCCAATGTGTGCTTTGTGTAGTGCGGAGGTAAGGCCCTCTTGGTTAGCCTTGCGTCTGTGGCTGACTCGGTTGGGCCCAGACTCAAATCTTGCATTTGGCGGAGTTTTAACTGGGTCCTTGTTGGATCTTGCGACTTGCGGACCAACATGGACAGCCATTGGATGTTGCCCTAGCGACTTACAGGCCTGTCTGGTATGGCATATATAAAGTGTATATTTGTACATAGTTCTTGATCACACATGGTGATGGGCTTAGGTGATGTCATCTGATTGGGTGTCCTAAATAGCTACCCCATTAATATGCATTGTACAGT